>NC_057808.1:457974258-458035281 GCF_018294505.1 Triticum aestivum | reverse complement strand
AAGGGCCAACATGGGCCTTAGTGGAGGAGAGAGGGCCGGCCATAGGAGGTGGCGAGCGCCCCCCCTTGCCAATCCGAATTGGACAAGGGGTGGGCGCGGGCCCCCCTCCTTTCCCTCTCCTACTCCCTCTCCTTTCCCTCTTTGCTACTCTAGAAAAAAGGAAAAAGTGGGGGGGGGGGGCGAATCCTACTAGGAGTGGAGTCCTAGTAGGACTCCCCCTCCATGGCGCCCCCCTGGTGGCCGGCCTTCTCCCCCTCCTTTATATACAGGGGCAGGGGGCGCCCCAAAGGCACAACATTGTCTTAGCCGTGTGCGGTGACCCCCTCCATTGTTAACTCCTCCGATAATATCATCGTAGTGCTTAGGCGAAGCCCTTCGCGGATCTAATCACCAACACCGTCGTCACGCTGTCATGGTGACGAAACTCTCCCTCGACCCTCTGCTGGATCAAGAGTTCGAGGGAGGTCATCGACATGAACGTGTGCTGAACTCGGAGGTGCCATACGTTCGGTACTAGATCGGTTGGATCGTGAAGACATTCGACTACATCAACCGCGTTAACCTAATGCTTCCTCTTTCGGTCTATGAGGGTACGTGGACACACTCTCCCCCTCTCGTTGCTATGGATCTCCTAGATAGATCTTGCGTGATCGTAGGAAATTTTTTGAAATTGCATGCCACGTTCCCCAACAACGGGCCCGTGGTAGGCGCGGGCGGGCAGCGCATCTCATTGCCGCGAATACATCAGCCGGCTCCCCAGTGCGCCGCCGCGTGGCCTCGCCTTTGATGGTGCCACTGACGACACGCCCATAACCTGTTCGATGAAATGCCCATGAGAAAATGGAGAGAGAAATAGGAAGAAAAGGTGAAAAAGATAAACACTCGAGTCATTGACAGGTGGGACACTCATCCAACTCAGCAAATTGTCCACACAGGCATGCCATGTCAGCCCAACAGCCAGGCTCCACCTATCTGTTTTGCTGTTTTGACAACTAAATTCCAGCATCGGTGCTCCGCGTTATGCATTAAGCGCATTTCTTGTGGTTTTTTGTGCCCTAGCTTAAATGTCTTAGTAAGTTGTTACCCTAGCCCCAAGTGTGGTGGTTTTTGGTAAATAACTCGGGAGGAGGGGAGGGGAGAGGAGAGTTAGGTAGGTAGTTTACGTAGGTGTTTAAGTAGGCTTACGTAGATGTAGCATTATCGGTGTGGGAGAAATAGTGAAAATATATTCCCACCACGCCAAGTTGGACGTTCCGACCTGTCCGCGACATCCATCTTGAGGTGCGATTCATGCGGCAGAGCACTGACTGAAGTTTATACTACAATATTCTTGCGGAAGAGCATTGACTGATGTTTATAGTTTTTTTCAATGGAACTGATGTTTATAGTTGTTCAGAAAATCTGGGCCCTTGGGCCTTGGTTGGACCCACCATGATGACCCACAAGTATATGGGGTCAATTGTAGCCTTTTCTATATGTAAGAGTATCGAACCCAACGAGGAGGACAAGGAAATGACAAGTGGTTTTCAGCAAGGTATTGTCTGCAAGTGCTAAAATTGTAAGTAGCGGAGTAGTTTGATAGCAAGATAATTTGTAACGAGCAAGTAACAAAAGTAGTAACAAAAGTGCAGCAAGGTAGCCCAATCCTTTTGAGGCAAAGGACAGGCCAAAACGGTTTCTTATGATAAGCAAAGTGTTCTTGAGGGTACACGGGAATTTCATCTAGTCACTTTCATCATGTTGGCTTAATTCGTGTTCGGTACTTTGATAATTTGATATGTGGGTGGACCGGTTCTTAGGTCCTGTTCTTACTTGAACAAACCTCCTACTTATGATTAACCCTCTCGCAAGCATCTGCAACTAAGAGAAAAGTATTAAGAATAATTTCTAACCATAGCATTAAACTTTTGGATCCAATCGGTCCCTTACGAAATAGCGCATAAACTGGGGTTTAAGCTTCTATCACTCTCACAACCCACCATCTAATAACTACTCCACAATGCATTCCCTTAGGCCCAAATATGGTGAAGTGTCATGTAGTCGACATTCACATGACACCACTAAGAGAATGGCACCATACATATCATCAAATATCGAACACATATCAAGTTCACATGATTACTTGCAACATGATTTCTCCGTGACCTCAATAACGAAAGTAACTAATCACAAATGATAAACATGCTCAAGACCAGAGGGGTATTAAATAGCATAATGGATCTCAACATATAATCTTCCACCAAATAAACCATATAGTAATCAACTTCAAGATGTAATCAACACTACAAGTCACCCACAAGCACCAATCTACAGTTTTGATACAAAGATTGAACACAAGAGATGAACTAGGGTTTGAGAGGAGTTGGTGCTGTGAAGATGTTGATGAAGATAGCCCTCCCCAAGATGGGAGAGTTGTTGGTGATGATGATGACGATGATTTCCCCCTCCGGGAGGGAAGTTCCCCCGGCGGAATCGCTCCGCCGGAGGGCAAAAGTGCTCGTGCCAAAGTTCCGCCTCGAGGCGGCGGCGCTTCGTCCCAAATGTCCTCCTCTGATTTTTTTTCTTGGTCAAAATGACTTATATACCAGAAGATGGGCACCGAAGGTGGGCCGAGGAGGGCAGCACCCACCAGGGCACGTCTGGGCCTCCTGGCGCGCCCAGGTGGGTTGTGCCCACCTGGTGGCCCTCCTCTGGTACTTATTTGCTCTAATATTTATTAAATATTCCATAAAAATTCCTCGGGAAGTTTCAGCTCATTTGGAGTTGTGCAAAATAGGTAGCTTGACGTAGCTTTTTCAGGTCCAGATTTCCAGTTGCCGGAATTCTCCCCCTTGGTGCATACCTTGCGTATTATGAGGGGAAAGACATTAGAATTACTCCAAAAAGCATTATTATACAATAAAACAACATAAATAATAGTAGGAAAACATGATGCAAAATGGACGTATCAACTCCGCCAAGCTTAGACCTCGCTTGTCCTCAAGCGAAAACCAAAATCGAAAAACATATCCACATGCTTAGAGAGAGAGGTGTCGATAAAAACTAAAGTACGGACATAGCAGCATCATGTGACTTATTATAACAGCAACAAACTTTACTATAAAACTTTTATCATAGAACTTTTATCATAGACTTCTCATGAACAAGTGACAATTCATCACAACATCAAAGTATAAAGCATAAACTCTATTGGAAACCGACAAACTATGTTCTTAGTCAACTTTGCAACTACAATTCATCATCTTTTTAGGAAGGGTCACATATCGGAGCCTTTAGGCAAGTCCACATACTCAACCATCATTTAGTCTTCTATGATTGCTGACACTCATCAAATACACATGAGCAAAACATTTAAACCGGACACAAAGAAAGATGGGGGCGTATAGTTTCGCCTCCCAACACACTCACCTCAAGGGTGATGTCAACAATAATAACTTATGCCACCCATATTCAACTGGACATATGTGCCTAGATCTTTCCTCACCACATGATTCTTGCCAAAGGAGAAAACTAAAAGGAATAGAGAGAAAAACTTTGACTCTTGCATGAAAGTAAATACGTGAAATTAACAGATATGCCCTTCGCAGAGGGAAGCAGAGGTTGCCATGCGCTTTTTGTTTGTATGCACAACCCCTTAGTGCAAGAGAATGTCATGTTATATTACCCATTGTGATGGCAACCTTTATTATGCAGTCTGTCGCTTTTATTCTTCACCATCACAAGTTCATACAACACTCAATTTTCCCTTACACTAAATGATCTCACACTTTTAGAAGCAATTTTTATTGCCCTTTTTGCACCGATGACAACTTACTTGAAGGATCTTGCTCAATTCATATGTAGGTATGGTGGACTCTCAAACAAGATTTGGGTTTAAGGGTTTTGGATGCAGAAGTAGTATCTCTACTTAGTGCGGAGTTTTTGGCTAGCAAAGATAGGGGCAAGCACCACATGTTGAAGGATCTATGACAATATAACTTCTATGTGAATATGAACAAACATAAATCATTAAGTTGTCTTCCTTGTCCAACTTCAACAATTTTGGCATATAATATTTTGATGGGTGCTCACAATCATAAAAGATTTCTAGGATAGTTTATTTATATGTGAATCTTCTCTTCCCTTATTAATTCTTTCATGAGTTGCATCATTGACCAATGCTATGTTTGTCAATCTACAATAAAATTTTCTACTTATACCTTTCCTTGTGTAATGTCATCACTTACCATAAGATTAGCATATGATCTTTTTATTTTTTTATTTCCTTTCTTTTTATTGCAACAAGAAAGTAAAGAAGGCAAAACTCAAACTAAACTTTATTATATCTCGCACACGATTACAAGGATTGATCACTAAGCAAACTCACAAAAAGAAAGGATTGAACTAAACTTTTATTCATCTGATAGCAAAAGATAACCATTGATCAAACTAAGAAAGTAAAGGCAAAAGATAGTTGAGATTGATACGATAGCGGGGCACCTCCCCCAAGCTTGGCGAAAGCCAAGGGGAGTGCCCATACCCAATACTCAGTTTTCTTTTGGTGGTGATGAAGAAGATGGTGGTGATGAAGTAGAAGGTTTCTTGACCAATACATCTCTGAGCATATCTCTTTAGCTGTGAATCTCTTGAAGAGCTTCATGCAGCAGCTCAGTGTTCTTCTCTACTTCAGCCATGATATGCTTATTTTCCGGACCCCAAGAGTTTGTCTCTACATCACTTTCTCTTGGACGAGATATGTCCCAATTGGACGGTATATGCGCACGAGGAGTGTTTTCGAACCCATAATTATGAATCAAATTGTGAAAATTGTTTTGATGTAACCTGTGTAGAGGCCTCCTTGTAGGGAATTCTTCTAGATCTCTTGGGTCCTCTTGATTGTCCAGGAACCTCATGGCTTGATGGGGGTTAGGATGAGTGGAGATACCAGCCAGGGTCCCTCTCTTAGAAGCCGGAGGGTGAATTCCGAATGAGTCCCCCTCATCTTCCTCCATAACGATCTCCGCAAATTCCTCTCCTCTGGATTCTACCTGAAGCAACCAAGCTTCGCCTTCTTCAGTGTTGGAGGAGGGAGAAGACATGATGCCTGGCTCAACAGATCTTATAGAAAACAGCAAGAAAAGAAAACAGGAGATTTCTCCATGATACGGAGGTTAACGGGTTCGGGAGGTATATATAGATTTTTTATCTTGGGGAACAAGCAGAACGGAAGAAAAATGGAGTCCGGAAAGTACCCGAGGCGAGCACAACCCACCTGGGCGCGCTAGGCATGCCTGGCCCGCCCTGGTGTATCGTGCCCACCAGGGTCACTTTCCTGGAAGTTTCTTATTTTCCTAATTTTCTAAATATTCCAAAACTGTCAAAAAATATTTTTGCGGATTTTTCGGAGTCTGTTTACTTACTGTATCACGTACCTCCCTTTTTTCATTATTCTGGAGTGTTCTGAAAGGTTTCCTTTATGTGTTTTCCGGTGTAGAAGTTTAGATAACATTGCTTCCAACATTAATGGGCGTACTTGAGATATAGTGTTTTATTCATTGCCCATTGACAACCTTCGGGTTAGTCCCTTCGGCATTATTTATTTTGATAGCTCCGGATCGATAGACCTCCTCGATGACATAGGGTCCTTCCCATTTGGAGAGGAGTTTTCCTACAAAAAATCTGAAACGAGAGTTGTACAAAAGAACGTATTCTCTGACTTTGAACTCACGCTTTTGGATTCTTTTGTCATGCCATCTTTTAACTTTTTCTTTGAATAACTTAGCATTTCCATAAGCATGGGTTCTCCATTCATCTAATGAGCTAATATCAAATAACCTCTTTTCCCCAGCAAGTTTGAAATCATAATTGAGTTCTTTTATTGCCCAAAATGCTTTGTGTTATAACTCAAGAGGTAAATGACAAGCTTTTCCATAAACCATTTTATATGGAGACATACCCATAGGATTTTTATAAGCCGTTCTATAAGCCCAAAGTGCATCATCTAATTTCTTAGACCAATTCTTCCGGGACCTATTGACAGTCTTTTGTAAGATTAATTTTATTTCTCTATTGCTAAGTTCAATTTGACCACTAGATTGAGGATGATAAGGTGACGCGGTTCTATGCTTAACATCATACTTAGCAAGCATTTTACGGAAAGCACCATGAATAAAGTGTGAACTGATATGCCTCCAACGTATCTATAATTTTTGATTGTTCCATGCTATTATATTATCTGTTTTGGATGTTTAATGGGCTTTAATATGCTCTTTTATATTATTTTTGGGACTAACCTATTAACCGGAGGCCCAGTGCCAGTTTCTGTTATTTGCCTATTTTAGAGTTTTGCAGAAAAGGAATATGGAACGGAGTCCAAACGGAATGAAACCTTCGCGAGGATCTTTCTTGGACCAAAAGCAATCCATAAGACTTGGGGTTGAAGTCTGGGACTCTACGAGGAGGCCAGGAGGCAGGAGGGAGCGCCCAGGGGGGTAGGCATGCCCCCACCATCGTGGGCCCCTCGTAGCTCCACCGACGTACTTCTTTCGCCTATATATACTCTTATACCCTAGAAACATGAGGGGAGCCACGAAACCACTTTTCCACCGCCGCAACCTTCTGTACCCATGAGATCCCATCTTGGGGCCTTTTCCGGCGATCTGCCGGAGGGGGAATCGATCACGGAGGGCTTCTACATCAACACCATTTCCTCTCCGATGAAGCATGAGTAGTTTACCTCAGACCTTCGGGTCCATAGTTATTAGCTAGATGGCTTCTTCTCTCTCTTGAATTCTCAATACAAAGTTCTCCTCGATGTTCTTAGAGATGTATTTGATGTAATACTCTTTTGTGGTGTGTTTCCCGAGATCCGATGAATTGTGGATTTATGAACAAGATTATCTATGAATATTATTTGGTTCTTCTCCGAGTTATTATATGCATGATTTGATATCTTTGCAAGTCTCTCTGAATTATTGGTTTAGTTTGGCCTACTAGATTGATCTTTCTTGCAATGGGAGAAGTGCTTAGCTTTGGGTTCAATCTTGCAGTGCCCTTTCCCAGTGACAGTAGGGGCAGCAAGGCACATATTGTATTGTTGCCATCGAGGATAAAAAGATGGGGTTTATATAATATTGCTTGAGTTTATCCCTCTACATCATGTCATCTTGCTTAATGCGTTACTCCGTTCTTTATGAACTTAATACTCTAGATGTATGCTGGATAGCGGTCGATGTGTGGAGTAATAGTAGTTGATGCAGAATCATTTTGGTCTACTTGACACGGACGTGATGCCTATGTTCATGATCATTGCCTTAGATGTCTTCATAATTATGCGCTCTTCTATCAATTGCTCGGCAGTAATTTTTTCACCCACCGTAATACATGCTATCTCGAGAGAAGCCAGTGAAACCTATGGCCCCCGGGTCTCTTTCTTATTATATTACATCTCTTTTATTTACATCGCATCTCGTTTACTATTTTGCAATCTTTACTTTCCAATCTATACAACAAAAATACCAAAAATATTTACTTTACTATCTCTATCAGATCTCACTTTTGCGAGTGGCCGTGAAGGGATTGACAACCCCTTTATCGCGTTGGTTGCAAGGTTCTTGATTGTTTGTGCAGGTACTAGGTGACTTGTGTGTGGTCTCCTACTGGATTGATACCTTGGTTCTCAAAACTGAGGGAAATACTTACGCTACTTTGCTCCATCACCCTTTCTGCTTCAAGGGAAAACCAACGCATGCTCAAGAGGTAGCAGGAACCACCATCAGTCACTAAATATCTAGGGACTCCAAACCTTGGGAAAATAACTTCCTTAAGCATTTTAATAGAGGTGTTGTGATCAGCACTACTGGTTGGAATAGCTTCTACCCATTTAGTAACATAATCAACAGCAACCAAAATATGTGTATACCCATTAGAGGAAGGAAAAGCTCCCATGAAGTCAAATCCCCAAACATAAAATGGTTCAACAGCAAGTGAATAATTCATAGGAATTTCTGGACACGTACTGATATTACCTATTCTTTGGCATTCATCACAAGATGAGACGAACTTACGGGCATCTTTGAAGAGAGTAGGCCAATCAAAACCAGATTGCAATACCTTATGAGCGGTTCTGTCTCCCGCGTGATGTCCTCCATAAGCTTCAGAGTGACATTTCCGTAGGATTTGTTCCTGTTCATGCTCAGGTACGCAACGTCTAGTAATACCATCTACTCCTTCTTTATAAAGATGTGGGTCATCCCAAAAGTAATGTCTTAAATCATAGAAGAATTTTTTCTTTTGTTGGTATGTGAAGCTAGGTGGTATGTATTTAGTAACAATATAATTAGCATAGTCAGCATACCAAGGTGTACTATGAGAAACATTTATTGCAACTAGTTGTTCATCAAGGAAGCTATCATTAATTGGTTGTGGGTCATCAAGAATATTTTCAAGTCTAGACAAGTTATCAGCTACGGGGTTCTTTGTTCCTTTCCTATCAGTGATATGCAAATCAAATTCTTGTAGTAGAAGGACACACCTAATGATTCTAGGTTTAGCATCTTTCTTTTCCATAAGATATTTTATAGCAGCATGATCGGTGTGAACAATTACTTTAGAATCAACAATGTAAGATCTGAATTTATCACAAGCAAACACCACTGCTAAGAATTCTTTTCAGTAGTAGTATAGTTTCGTTGAGCACTGTCTAGAGCTTTACTAGCATAATGAATAACATTTAGTTTCTTATCAACTCTTTATCCTAGAACAGCACCAACAGCATAATCACTAGCATCACACATAATCTCAAAAGGCACGTTCCAATCAGGTGTTGAACAACAGGTGCAGTAATTAAGGCTTTCTTTAGTGTTTCAAAGGCTTCCATACAATCATCATCAAACACAAAGGTAATATCCTTTTGCAAAAGATTAGTAAGAGGCCTAGAAATTTTAGAAAAGTCTTTGGTAAACCTCCTATAGAAACCAACATGACCAAGTAAACTACGAATACCTTTGATATCTTTGGGACATGGCATTTTCTCAATTGCATCAACCTTGGCTTTGTCCACCTCAATGCCTTTTTCAGAAATTTTATGGCCCAAAACAATACCTTCGTTAACCATAAAGAGGCACTTCTCCCAATTCAAGACAAGTTTTTTTGTTCACATCTCTGCAAGACTCAATCAAGATTGCTTAAACAATCATCAAAAGACTTCCCATAAACAGAAAAGTCATCCATGAAAACCTCAACAATCTTTTCACAAAAATCAGAGAATATAGCAGTCATATATCTTTGAAAGGTAGCAGGTGCATTACATAAACCGAAAGGCATACGTCTATAAGCAAATGTTCCAAAAGGACAAGTAAAAGTGGTCTTTTCTTGATCAGATTGTAAAACAGGTATGTGTGAAAAGCCAGAGTATCCATCAAGAAAGCAAAAATGTGTGTGCTTGGATAATCTTTCTAACATTTGATCGATAAAAGGCAGAGGGTAATGATCTTTTCTAGTAGCTTTATTTAATTTTCTATAATCAATTACCATTCTATAGCCCGTGACAATTCTTTGTGGAATAAGCTCATTCTTATCATTAGGAACAACAGTAATACCTCCTTTCTTAGGGACACAGTGAACAAGACTTACCCATCTACTATCAGCTATAGGATAGATTATAGCTGCTTCCAGAAGTTTCAATATTTATGTTCTTACCACTTCTTTTATTTTTGGATTTAACCATGTTGGTGATCAACAACGGGTTTAGCAACAGGTTCCATATTAATCTTGTGCTGACATAGGGTCGGACTAATGCCCTTAAGATCATCAAGAGTATATCCAATAGCGGTCCTGTGCTTCCTTAGAACTTTCAATAATCTGTCTTCTTCATGTTCTGAAAGGTTAGCACTAATAAACAGGATATATCTTCTTTTCATCAAGATAAGCATATTTCAGAGTGTCTGGCAATTGTTTTAATTCAAACACAGGATCACCTTTAGGTGGAGGAGGACCTCCTAGAGTTTCAATAGGCAAATTGTGTTTAAGCAGGGGTTGTTGTTCGAAAAAGATTCTATCTATTTCATTTCTTTCACGCATATGCAAATCATTTTCATGGCCTAGCAAATATTGTTCCAAAGGATCAGTAGGAGGTACAGCAATAGAAGCAAGACCTAGAGAAAACTAAGTTGAAAGATGATAGTAGCAATGATGCGGACTGGGTCCATGATCTGAGGTGTATCCTCATTGCTGCACAGAAGAATTATGTCTTTCATGCACCGCTAGGTGACAGACCTATTGCAGGAGCAGATGCAGACGTTATGAATGTTTGGCTAGCTCAATATGATGACTACTTGATAGTTTAGTGCACCATGCTTTACAGCTTAGAATCGTGACTTCAAAAACATTTTTGAAACGTCACGGAGCATATCAGATGTTCCAAGAGCTGAAATTGGTATTTCAGACTCATGCCCGTGTCAAGAGGTATGAGACCTCTGACAAGTACTTGGCCTAAAAGATGGAGAAGAATTGCTCAACCAGTGAGCATGTGCTCAGAATGTCTGGGTAATACAATCACTATAATCAAGTGGGAGTTAATCTTCCAGATAAGATAGTGATTGATAGAGTTCTCTAGTCACCGTCACCAAGTTAATGTAACTTCGTGATGAACTATATTGTGCAAGGGATGACGAAAACGATTCCCCGAGCTCTTCGTGATGCTGAAATCGACGAAGGTAGAAATCAAGTAAGAGCATCAAGTGTTGATGATTAAACAAGACCACTAGTTTCAAAAAAATGGCAAAGGGAAAGAAAGGGAACTTCAAGAAGAATGGCAAGAAAGTTGTCACTTCCGTGAAGAAGCCCAAAGCTGGACCTAAGCCTGAAACTGAGTGCTTTCTACTGCAAACGAAATGGTCACTGGAAGTGGAACTGCCCCAAATATTTGGCGGATAAGAAGGATGGCAAAGTGAACAAAGGTATATTTGATATACATATTATTGATGTGTACCTTACTAGTGCTCGTAGTAATCCCTGGGTATTTGATACTTGTTCGGTTGCTAAGATTGGTAACTCGAAACAGGAGTTGCAGAATAAATAGAGACTAGTTGAGGATGTAGTGACGATGTGTGTTGGAAGTGGTTCCAAGATTGATATGATCATCATCGAGCACTCCCTATACTTTCGGGATTAGTGTTGAACCTAAATAAGTGTTATTTGGTGTTTGCATTGAGCATGAATATGATTAGATCATGTTAATTGCAATACGGTTATCCATTTAAGATCGAGAATAATTGTTATTCTATTTACATGAATAAAACATTCTATGGTCATACACCCAATGTTGATGGTTTATTGAATCTCGATCGTGCTAATAGACATATTCATAGTATTGATGCCAAAAGATGCAAAGTTCCTAATGACAGTGCAACTTATTTGTGGAACTGCCATTTGGGTCATATCGGTGTAAAGCGCATGAAGAAACTCCATGCTGATGGACTTTTTGGAATCACTTGATTATTAATCATTTGATGCTTGCGAACCATGCCTTATGGGAAAGATGACTAAAACTCTGTTCTCCGGAACAATGGAACGTGCTAATGACTTGTTGGAAATAATACATACTGATGTATGCGGTCCAATGAGTGTTGATGCTCGTGGCTGGTATCATTATTTTCTGACCTTCACAGATGATTTGAGAAGATATGGGTATATCTGATTGATGAAGCACAAGTCTGAATCATTTGAAAAGTTCAAAGAATTTCATAGTGAAGTGGAGAATCATCGTAACAAGAAAAATAAAGTTTCTACGATCTGATCGCAGAGGCGAATATTTGAGTTACGAGTTTGGCCTTCATTTAAAACATTGTGGAATAGTTTCACAGCTCACGCCACCTAGAACACCACAGCGTAATGGTGTGTCTTAACATCGTAACCACACTTTATTTGATATGGTGCGATCTATGATCTCTCTTACCGATTTACCACTATCGTTTTGGGGTTATGCATTAGAGACAGCTGCATTCACTTTAAATAGGGCACCATCAAAATCCGTTGAGACGATGCCGTATGAACTGTGGTTTGGCAAGAAGCCAAAGTTGTCGTTTCTTAAAGTTTGGGGCTGCAATGTTTATGTGAAAAAGTTTCAACCTGATAAGCTCGAACCCAAAGTGGAGAAGTTCGTCTTCATAGGATACCCAAAGGAAACTATTCGGTACACCTTCTATCACAGATCCGAAGGCAAGATATTCGTTGCTAAGAATGGATTCTTTCTAGAGAAGGAGTTTCTCTCGAAAGAAGTGAGTGGGAGGAAAGTAGAACTTGATGAGGTAATTGTACCTTCTCCCGAATTGGAAAGTAGTTTATCACAGAAATCAGTTCCAATGATTTGTACGCCAATTAGTGAGGAAGCTAATGATGATGATCATGAAACTTCAGATCAAGTTACTACCGAACCTCGTAGGTCAACCGGAGTACGGTCCGCACCAGAGTGGTATGGTAATCCTATTCTGGAAGTCATGTTACTAGAACATGATGAACCTACAAACTATGAGGAAGCGACGATGAGCCCAGATTCCGCGAAATGGCTTGAGGCCATGAAATCTGAGATGGGATCCATGTATGAGAACAAAGTATGGACTTTGATTGACTTGCCCGATGATCGGCGAGCCATTGAGTTAAGTGGATATTCAAGAGGAAGACGGACGCTGATAGTAGTGTTACTATCTACAAAGCTCGACTTGTCGCAAAAGGTTTTCGACAAGTTCAAGGTGTTTACTACAATGAGATTTTCTCAACTGTAGCGATGCTTAAATCCGTCCGAATCATGTTAGCAGTTGCCATATTTTATGAAATCTGGCAGATGGATGTCAAAACTGCATTCTTGAATGGATTCCTGGAAGAAGAGTTGCGTATGATGCAACCAGAAGGTTTTGTCGATCCAAAGTGTGCAAGCTCCAGCGATCCATTTATGGACTGGTGCAAGCCTCTCGGAGTTGGGATTAATGCTTTGATAGTGTGATCAAAGCATATGTTTTCATACAGACTTTTGGAGAAGCCTGTATTTACAAGAAAGTGAGTGGGAGCTCTGTAGCATTACTAATATTATATGTGGATGACATATTGTTGATTGGAAATGATATAGAATTTCTGGATAGCATAAAGGGATACTTGAATTAGAGTTTTTCAAAGAAAGACATCGGTGAAGCTGCTTACATATTGGGCATCAAGATCTATAAAGATTGATCAAGACACTTGATAAGATTTTTCAATGAGTATATACCTTGACAAGTTTTTGAAAGAGTTCAAAATGGATCAGTCAAAGAAGGAGTTCTTGTTTGTATTACAAGGTGTAAAATTGAGTAAGACTCAAAGCCCGACCACAGCAGAGGATAGAAAGAGAATGAAAGTCATTCCCTATGCTTCAGTCATAGGTTCTACAAAGTATGTTATGCTGTGTACCAGACCTATTGTGTACCTTGCCATGAGTTTGGCAAGGGGGTACAATAGAGATCTAGAAGTAGATCACTGGACAGCGGTCAAAATTATCAGTAGTGAGGACTAAGGAAATGTTTCTCGGTTACGGGGGTGCTAACAAAGTGTGCAAGCTCCAGCGATCCATCTATGGACTGGTGCAAGCATCTCGGAGTTTGAATATACGCTTTCATGAGGTGATCAAAGCATATGGTTTTATACAGACTTATGCTGAAGCCTGTATTTACAAGAATGTGAAGGGGAGCACTACAGCGTCTCTCATAAGTATTATGTGGATGACATATTGTTGATCGGCAATGATGTAGAATTTTCTGGAAAACACAAAGGGTTGTTTGAAAGGAGTTTTCAAAGAAATACCTCGGTGAAGCTGCTTACATATTGGTGAAGGAAATATGCCCTAGAGGCAATAATAAAGTTATTTATTTCCTTATTTCATGATAAATGTTTATTATTCATGCTAGAATTGTATTAACCGGAAACTTAGTACATGTGTGAATACATAGACAAAACATAAGTGTCCCTAGTATGCCAGTACTTGACTAGCTCGATTATCAAAGATGGTTATGTTTCCTAACCATAGACATGTGTTGTCATTTGATGTATGGGATCACATCATTAGGAGAATGGTGTGATGGACATGACCCATCCGTTAGCTTAGCATTATGATCATTACAATTTCATTGCTACTACTTTCTTCATAAATTATACATGTTCCACAGACTATGAGATTATGCATCCCGAATACCGGAGGAACACCTTGTGTGCTATGAAATGTCACAACGTAAATGGGTGATTATAAAGGTGCTCTACAGGTGTCTCCAAAGATGTTTGTTGGGTTGGCATAGATCGAGATTAGGATTTGTCACTCCGTGTTTCGGGGAGGTATCTCTGGGCCCTCTCGGTAATACTCATCACTATAGGCCTTGCAAGCATTGTGACTAATGAGTTAGTTGCGGGATGAAGTAATACGGAACGAGTAAAGAGACTTGCCGGTAACGAGATTGAACTAGGTATGATGATACCGACGATCGAATCTCGGGCAAGTAACATACCGATGACAAAGGGAACAATGTATGTTGTTATGCAGTTTGACCGGTAAAGATCTTCGTACAATATGTAGGAGCTAATATGAGCATCCAGGTTCCGCTATTGGTTATTGATCGGAGATGTGTCTCGGTCATGTCTACATAGTTCTCGAACCCGTAGGGTCCGCACGCTTAACGTTCGATGACGATTTGTATCATGAGTTATGTGTTTTGATGACCGAAGTTTCGCACTACTAGGAAAAGGGCTATAGATAATATGGACATTAATGGCGCACCACACATGTGGTGCGCCACTACTATATAGCAGTGGCGCACCATGTGTTGGTGCGCCATTAGTGTGATGGACACTAATGGCGCACCGCACCCACGGTGTGCCACTACTATCAAACTTTTTTTTTATTTTTCCAAAACTAGTAATGGCACACCAGGGCAGAGTGCGCAATTACTAGTTTTAACTAGTAATGGCGCACCACTCACCCCGTGCGCCACTACTAACAATTTTTTTTACTTGTTTTTTTCATAACTAGTAATGGCGCACTAGTGTATAGTGCGCCATTACTAGTTCAAACTAGTAATGGCGCACCACACACACGGTGCGCCACTACTAACATTTTTTTTGCAAAACTAGTAATAGCGCACCACCTAACTAATGGCGCACCCTTAGGTGGTGCGCCATTACTAAGTTTGAAAATTTTCACCAAATGCACACCCCCCTCCGTGGAACGCCTTTTCAGTTTAAAAAAAATCAAACAAAATGATGGAAATGTCGAAAAAATAAAAGAAAATAAGTTTCCCATGAGATATGTGGTCTAGTTGTTGGGAAAATTTACAAATATGAATTTCGACTTTATTTGCAAAATCTCTCTGGAATTTGTAAAATGGGCATAACTTTTGCATACGAACTCGGATTAAAAAGTTTTTTATATGAAAAATCATCTACTCGAAAATGATGGGAACCCCATTAAAGATTTTTAGAATCACCAAAAACCTAACAGAAAAAAAGATACGGGGCTTTTAAGATCTAAAGGGGAGAAAATTGAAAAAAATTCAAACTTAGTAATGGCGCACCTTTTGCTAGGTGCGCCACTAGTAACAGAAAAAAAATTGGTTTCGAATTTTTTATTTTGGAAAAAATGTTCAAAATATGATACGTAATACGTCCGGGAAGTTTGAAATATTTTTTCAAATTTTCATCACACTCATGAACATGAACAAAGTCCTAGACATCAACAAGGTTTAATATGATTGATAAGATAGATATATTAACAAGTGCCTGTTAAGTGAGTTGGTGCTGGGGTTGGATAGAACTCTGAAGTTAAGCGTGCTTTGGCTGGAGTAGTGTGAGGATATGTGACCTTCCGGGAAGTTTGACCATGGAGTGCGATTTGACTTGAGATTAAGCATATTGACCCGAGATTAAGCCATAATGACCCGAGATTAAGAAAAAAATTGAAAAACATTTTTAGAAAAAAATTTGAAAAAAATATTCTGAATTTTTTTTTGAAAAAAAATTGTTAGTAGTGGCGCACCTTCTATGTGGTGCGCCATTACTAGTAATGGCGCACTTCTAGGCATAGTAATGGCGCACTATGTGGTGCGCCACTACTATCTGGGATACTAATGGCGCACCAGAGGTGCGCCATTAGTATTTGTTACTAGTGGCGTGGTAATAGTGGCGTACCTATAGTACGACATTAATGGCAAAAATAGGTGCGCCACTAACAGGCTTTTTTCTAGTAGTGATCGAAATGGTCGAGACATAAAGATTCATATATTGGAAGGCTATATTTGGACATCGGAAAGGTTCCGAGTGATTCTGGTATTTTTCGGAGTACCGGAGAGTTACGGGAATTCGCCGGGGGAAGTAGTGGGCATTAATGGGCCATACAGGAAAGGAGAGAAGGGCCTCAAGGGGTGCCCGTGCGCCCCCCAATGGGCTGGTCCGAATTGGACTAGGAGGGGGCGGCGCCCCCCTCCTTCCTTCTCCCCTCTTCCTCCTTCCCTCCTTCTCCTACTAGGAATAGGAAAGAGGAGGGGAATCCTACTTGGACTGGGGAGTCCTAGTAGGATTCCCCACACCTGGCATGCCCCCCTTGGGACGGCCACCTCTTCCCTCCCCTCCTTTATATACGTGGCCAGGGGGCACCCCATAGACACACAAGTTGATCTTTACCGTGTGCGGTGCCCCCCTCCACAATTTTCCACCTCGGTCATATCATCGTAGTGCTTAGCCGAAGCCCTGCGCCGGTAGCTTCATCATCACCGTCACCACACCGTCGTGCTGACGGAACTCTCCCTCGGCCTCAGCTGGATCTAGAGTTCAAGGGACGTCACCGAGCTCAACGTGTGCAGATCGCGGAGGTGCCGTGTGTTTGGTACTTGATCGGTTGGATCGCGAAGATGTTCGACTACATCAACCACGTTACTTAACGCTTCCGCTTTCGGTCTACGAGTGTACATGGACACACTCTCCCCTCTCGTTACTATGCATCTCCTAGATAGATCTTGCGTGATCGTAGGAATTTTTTTGAAATTACTGCGTTCCCCAACAATTGGGCATCAACATCTATAGGGATAGATCAGGACGCTTAATAGGACTTTCACAAAACACATACCTTGATAAAGTTTTGAAGAAGTTCAAAATGGATCAGTCAAAGAAGGAGTTCTTTCCTGAGTTGTAAGGTATGAAGTTGCGTAAGACTCAAAGTCATTCCCTATGCCTCAGCCATAGGTTCTATAAAGCTTGCCATGCTGTGTACCAGACCTAATGTGTGCCTTGCCATGTGTATGGCAAGGGGTACAAGAGAGATCCAGGAGTGGATCACCGGACAGCGGTCAAAATTATCCTTAGAGGAATAAGGAAATGTTTCCCGACTATGGAGGTGATAAAGAGTTTGTCATAAAGGGTTACGTCGATGCAAGCTTTGACACTAATCCAGATGATTCTGAGTATCAATTTGGATGTTGTATTAAACGTACGAGCAATTAGCTAGAGTAGCTCTATGCAGAGCATTGTAGACATAGAAATTTGCAAAGTACACACGGATTTGAATATTGCAGACCCGTTGACTAAACTTATCTCACAAGCAAAATATGATCACACCTTAGTACTCTTTGGGTGTTAATAAAATGGTGATGTGAACTGGATTATTGACTCTAGTAAACCCTTTGGGTGTTGGTCACATGACGATGTGAACTACGAGTGTTAATCACATGACATGATGTGAACTATTGGTGTTAAATCACATGGCGATGTGAACTAAATTATTGACTCTAGTGCAAGTGGGAGACTGAAGGAAATATGCCCTAGAGGCAATAATAAAATTGTTATTTTATATTTCCTTATTCATAATAAAGGTTTATTATTCACGCTAGAATTGTATCAATCGAAAACTTAAATACATGTGTGAATACATAAACAAATACTGTGTCCCTAGTAAGCCTGTACTAGACTAGCTTCTTGATCAAAGATGGTTAAGGTTTCCTAACCATGGACATGCGTTGTCATTTGATAATGGATCACATCATTAGGAGAATAATGTGATGGACAAGACCACCCGTTAGCTTAGCATAATGATCGTTCAGTTTATTGCTATTGCTTTCTTCATGTCAAATAATTATTCCTTCGACTATGAGATTATGCAACTCCCGGATACTGGAGGAATACCTTCTGTGCTATCAAACGTCACAACATAACTGGGTGATCATAAAGATTCTCTACAGGTATCTCTGAAGGTGTTTGTTGATTTGGCAAAGATCGAGATTAGGATTTGTCACTCCGAGTATCGGAGAGGTATCTCGGGGCCCTCTCGGTAATACACATCATAAGAAGCCTTGCAAGCAAAGTGACTAATGAGTTAGTTGCAGGATGATGTATTACGAAATGAGTAAAGAGATTTGCCGGTAATGAGATTGAACTCGGTATAGAGATACCGACAATCGAATCTCGAGCAACAGTAACATACCGATGGACAAAGGGAATGACGTATGTTGTCATACCGGTTCGACCGATAAATATATTCTTAGAATATGTGGGAGCCAATATGAGCATCCAGGTTCCGCTATTGGTTATTGACCGGAGAGGTGTCTCGGTCATCTCTACATAGTTCTCAAACCCGTGGGTCCACACGCTTAACGTTCGTTGACGATATAGTATTAGATGAGTTATGTGATTTGGTGACCGAATGTTGTTCGGAGTCCCGGATGAGAACAGGGACATGACGAGGAGTCTCTAAATGGTCGAGAGGTAAATATTGATATATAGGACGGTGGTATTCGTACATCGGAAGTGTTCCGGATGGTACCGGGTACATATCGGGTCACCGGAAGAGGTTCCGAGCACCCCCGGCAAAGATATGGGCTTAATGGGCTAATGGAGGGACAAACCAGCCCACAAGGGGCTGGTGCACCCCTCCACCAGGCCGGCCAGCCCTAGGGAAGGAAAGAGGGAGGGCAAGTCCCTCCTTCCTTCCCCTCCTCAAGGGAGAAAGGAAAGGGGGGGCGCCACCTCCACCTTCCTTCCCCTGGCGCCTATACAAGGAAGGGGCGAACCAGGGCAGGAGCCCAAGTGGGATTCGGACCCTGTCTGTGTACAAAAGTATGGGTTCTTCTGTACCCCTTACTCGTGCACGGGCAGTTGTAGCCACACCTGTGGTCGGGCCCGGCAGGGCAGTAGAAGACAGAACAGAAGACTACCGAGGCAGATACTCAAGTCAAGGAACAAGGAGCAGAAGGCGAGCTGGACCTCCCCCGGCAACATCCTTGCCGGCGCAACCTACGCAGCACCAGCAAGCCCAACACCCTTGAGGCTGAGAGTTCTGACACCATCGACAACGTTAAGACCAAGATTTGGGAACGCATGCGTGGTAGCATGTGGATCTTCATGGAGATTGATAGCCTGTGGGTCCACGTGGGACTAGAAGATGAAGACCCTCGGCAAGGCCCTTGCCAGGGACGACTCCAAGGCCCCTAGCAAGCCTTGCCGGGGACGATTGCTGGGCCGTGGCCAGGTCCGCGCTCGGCAAGAATTTGCCACCTCACCACCACTCCAGTGCGACGACCAGTGTGCCAACTAACCAGGCGCCTGCGTGGCGGCATGCAGATCTTCGTGGAGGCTCTACCACTGCGCCAACACAGCAGCTAGCTAGCCAGCGTGGCACTGCATTCCTCCTCAGCCTAGACGCGTGTCGAACCAAGGAAGACCAGTGATGGACGGGATGGCTTCTGTTGCCGTCCCCGATAAAGTAAGAGGGCACGTAGGCACCGCATTAAATGCGTTTGTCCTACGGTGCCTAGCGATAAGCTCGTACACTGTAGCTTGCTTTCCACCTCCTGTGTGCCACTGTGGAAACCCCTTTACGTATAAAAGGAGGCCCAAGGCATACAGAGGGAGGATTGGGACTTTTTGGACTGTGCATGCGCCGCAGCTAGTTCAAAAGCTCAAGAACACATATATCCAGACAAGCAGTACTAGGGTATTATGCATCTTTGTGGCCCGAACCTGGGTAAAACCCCCTTGTGCTAACTGCTAGACCTGCTCTTCATGCAGCTACTCTCCCCCGAATGTAGAAGGGATTCTTGTGATCCCATAGGTGTCCGTTTCCCTGACATCTTTGTCGCGCCAGGTAGGAGGGCTTAGTTGTGAGAATCAGGTCTATTAGTTAGTGCAGTAGTTTCTTCACCGTGATGGCTCCGAAGAAGAAGACGATCGCACCGGTCGGCCCGTCCGGAGCCGCTCTGCCCGTGCCAGCACGGACGGGCGATGTGGCAGATGCCAGTGGTGGAGGAGATCAAGATCGTCCACGCTACCCTGGTACGAGGAGCAAGGAAAGCGGTGTCATCCGTAGCCACGACGGCGATCCACGCAGTAATTAATTGCTAAGTCATGCCAGAAACCTTGAATAATTTCCTTTTTGTAAGTTTATTCCCCTTGAATGGTTTCGGTCTTTGTATGGAAAACCTGTACGCAAAGGAACCCAGCCACTATTGGCAGCGCCCTTGTTCTGTTTCGAGTCCGCTCAACAACACAAGTGGCTGCGCCAAGAACGGCGAGGTGGCTTGCCCGGCAGCAACACCCCCAAGCAGGCTGCTACGGATCCGTCCTTCGAAGCGCCCACGGCAAGGGTTAATGCGCCGTCAAGCCTATCCAACTAAGCGCAGGGTGTAGTACATACAAGGAGAAATCAAACAGGGAAATAACATGCATTTAGTTCAAAGCACAGCAAAGTTATATTACATCAGTGATTGCCAAAGTTCTAACTTAAGATAAAATGGTCTTGGGTGCGAACTCGCAGCGGCAACGAGGAACGAAGCAGCTAATCCCGACGCTGGCCCTCCAGCCTATTGACTCCACCGACGCAGCTGATGATGGGCTCGATGCGCTCCTCAAGCGCCTGGAGCTCGATGCCCTCCGGCAAGCTATCAAGCGCCTGGGCAAAGTCAACGCTGGGGTTCCAGTATGCCACCTTGGTAAGCACCTTGGTCAAGGCCCCTCGACAAAGCTTCCAGGACTCCTTGGCCAGATAAGCTGCCCTATTGGAGTAGAGCAGCTTTAGGGCGTCGAGGAAACGCTCCGAAAACAGGGTCAGACGGGCAATGGCAGTCACGTTCACCTCATGGGAGAACCTGAAGCTCGACATGCCCATGGCAGACAACTGTGTGGTGAGCTTCTCCGCAACGTCCACAAGGCAGCTGGTCCAAAGTTTCGTGCCGGCCACGAGCTCGTTGTGGGAGGTGGCAGTGTTCTACAGCAGCAGCCTCTCGTCCGCGAGCTCCTTGGCCAGGGTCAGCTCGCGGGCCCTGCTCTCAGAAAGCATCTTCTCATGGGTCTCCTGCTTCAGCCTCAGATCAGCAATGGAATCGTTGGCCTTGGAGAGCAGTTTCTTCTTGTCGGAGATAGTGACTTGTAGCTCCGCCAAGGTGTGGGCAGTCATGTCCCTGTCCTTCTTCAGCTTCAAGGTCTCCTTCCTCAGCTCCTCCAACTCCAGCTCTAGCTTCTCCACCTTGCCATCCAGCTCAACCTTGGCGGCCTCTGCGTCCTCAGCACTGTCAATGGCCTCCTTCAGCTTGTCGGCATGGTCCAGGGTCAGAGCGTCAACTGCTTCTTTGTGCTCCTGCATCAGATCCTGGGCCCACTTCACGACAAGTCTTTCAACTTCTTCGTTCTTGGCACGAATCTTGGCGGCAAGCGCCGCTTCACGGGTGACCAAGTCCTCTTCTTGGGCGTCTAGCAGGATGCGGCGCTGCGTCTGGTTAGACTCGTCCTTGGCGGCCTTTGCTTTCGCCACCTCTTGTGCCTTGTCGAAGTCGGCCTGCTTCTGAAGGAGCTCCCGCTGGCGCTCGTCCAGCTAGATCTGGTTGGCCTTCAGATCTTCCCGAGCCTCGGCAAACCAGACTTTCATTTGAGCAATGCGCTCCTTGAAGTCTGCCTTTGCCTTGTCCACGACAGCCATCCTGGAGTCCACCTTGTCCCGGCGGGCGCGATAGAGCTCCTGGAGCTTTTGTAAGTTGGCGCTCATGGCCTGGAGGAGCTGATCTTCCTTGGTGCTGCTGGTGCTGGTGCTCGGTTCATCAACGACCTAGAACCCGGCAGCGGTGAGGACCTCGTCGTCGAACACCTCCCCTTCGGTTGGCGCTCCGGTGCTCGCCGTCCCTCGGAGCCTGACGAACAGATCGTCGCCCACCTTCAAGTACCTGCTCGGGGCAGGGGCTGAGGAGGAAGAAGGCTGATCATCGACCACCTCCTCCCCGGCAGGTGATACGTCTCCAACGTATCTACTTTTTCTCACGCTTTTCCTCTTGTTTTGGACTCTTATTTACATGATTTGACTGAAACTAACCCCGGACTGCTGCTGTTTCTTGCAAAACTACCATGGTGTTGTTTTTGTGCAGAAATAAAAGTTCTCGGAATGGAACGAAACTTTGTGAGGATTTTTTATATCAATAATAAGAATTTCTGGAGCCAAGACCTGCTGGAGAGGGGCACCTGGGTGGGCACAACCCACCAGGGCGCGCCCCCCTCTCCTGGCGCGCCCAGGTGGGCTGTTGTCGGGGAAACCGATCACCTATGGGGTCACAAGGATCCCTTCTACGTTCGGCGGGGGATTAGTTGCACGAAGAGCAGGTCGAGTCGTTAGCACACAGAGGATTTTTATCCAGGTTCGGACCGCGGAGATGCGTAATACCCTAGTCCTACTTTATCTCATTATATGAGTGTTCTTGAGCTTTTGAACTAGCTAAAGTGCGTGCCTTGTTCAAAAGTCCGAATCCTCTCTCTGTGCGCCTCGGGCCTCCTTTTATCCACAAAGGGGTTGCCACAATGGCACATAGGAGGTGGCAAGCTACAGTGGTACGAGCTTATCGCTTGACCAACATAGGACAAGCGCATTTAATGTGATGCCTACGTGTCCTCTCGCTTTATTGGGGATGGCAACAGAGGCCATCCCGCCCTTCGCCGCTTCCCCTTGCCTTGCCACGCGTCTGGGCCGACGAGGCATGCAGCGTCACGCTGGCCAACCAGCTGTTGTGTTGGCAAAGTGGTAGGCTTCCACGAAGATCTGCATGCCGCCACGCAGGTGTCTGCTTCGCTGGCATTCTTATCGCTGCGTTGGAGTGGTGGTGACGTGGCGGAACCCTGCCGAGCGCGGGCCTGGTCGCGCCCGGCGGTCGTCCCCAACAAGGCTTGCCGGGGGCCTTGGAGTCATCCCCGGCAAGGGTCTTGCTGGGGGTCTTCATCATTTGATCCCACGTGGACTCGTGGTTTGTCGATCTCCGTGAGGAGCCGCATGCTACCAGGCATGTGCTCTTCAAATCTTGGTCTTTAACATTGTCGATGGTGTCAGAGCTCTCAAGCCCAAGGGTGGTGGCCTTGCTGGTCTCTTCGCAAGCTGCCTTGGCAAGGGGCTTGCCGGGGGCCGCGTAGGTCGCTTCGGCAAGGCTTGTTGCCGGGCATGGCCCTACTTGCCTCTTGCTTCTTACTACTCTGGGCAGCTGTCTTGATATTCTTTGTACTTGTCTTGCCTTTTGTTGTCTTCCTCTGCCTCGCCATGCCCTACTGTAGGGGTGGCTGTGACCGTCCGTGCACAAGTAAGGGGTACAGAAGTGCCCATACTTGTGTACACCGACAGGAGCCCCCGGTCCTGGGCCACACGTAAGCGCAAGGCGTAGTTGGGCCAGGCCCAAAGCAGTTCGCGGGCGGGCGTGGCAGAGGCGAACCGCCATGATTTTTCTGGCAGTTGCTCTTCCCCACACCCCGTGTCGTGCGCGTGACGTGGGGTCATTCGTGGGATGGCCTCAACAAGCTCGCGTCATCTCGCAGTGGATAGCAAAGAGGCGGCCCGTGCTTCCCTTATCAAAAAGGAAGGAATCTGCAGGGGCGCTACTCATTTACTAAGTGGACTCGGGTCGCAGCCTGCATGGCGCCGCTCCCCACGATCACGGGGTGGCAATTGGTCGTCCCACCCGTCCTCACGCCCCCTTCTACTTCGCCACATACCCTCCATGCATTGCAAAGGGCAGGCGGCGGGTGCGGAGGATGTGGGCATTAATGCCGAGGTAGAAAATCAGGCGCTTGTGGATTGGGGGAGCGGGCCGGTTCTGATTCCCCATGCTTCAAGAGGCCGCATTGGTCGTGCGGGGCGGCCGCCCCTTCGGCTGGGTGGCCACACTCGCCCTCCTTTCCCCCTCTTGCTTGCCATCTTCTTCCGACTCTCCATGGTGAAAGGGCGCGCTAGCGCCTCGATGGCGGCGACGAGGGCTTCTGCTCGACAACGCGTCCCTCCTTCCTCGAAGCCTCCGGAAGTGGTGCTGCTGCGAGGGGGAGAGGAAGGGGAGGGGGCCGAGGTTGTCGCGGTGCTCGGGGAGGAGGCGGACGGGGGGGCGTACCCGTTGCGCTCTCGCCGGCGGCCCCTCCTCCGATGGGTGGCCACATCGGGGACCAACCCTATGAGTTCTTCATCAGGCTGCATAAGCCTGTGTGCAGTCGCCTCCGGCTTCCAACTCCGTTCACTCGGGTGATGGAGGAGGAGGCCCCGCGGGTCTTGATGCTTCACATGAGGGACTGCGGGAACGACAGGTTGTGGGCTGACGTCGACTTTCCCCGCCCTCACGTCATGCATCTTTGTCAGGGGTGGAAGACCTTCACACGTGCCCACAGCTTGACAGAGCGGCACATTCTCTATTTTAAGTTAATGGAGAGCGGCCTACTCTCCGTCAAGTTCTTCGGGAACTCCGGAATTCGCCTAGGATGCTGCCTGGAGAGCTCCACTAACGATGAAAGCTCCTCCTCGAGCGACAACGGTGAGGAGGATAGCTCCAGTGACGACGACAGCAGCGGGCGGGAGGACGACGACTCCGACTCCGGCTGACCGCCAGTGGCCGCACCATCGTCTGGCCCGCTCCCTCCCCCGGCAACGCGCCTTGCCGGGGGCCTCGTCCTGCTGTCCCTGGCGACGGTGGTTGGTGGGCTTCCTCGTCAAGCTCTCCATCGCCCAGTTCCCCATGCCCGTCACCTTGCACGGCCTGCCGTGCCTGGAGAGGAATGGGGCAAGAACGGGGATTATGGGACACTTATCTTTTTCTCAATTTGTAGGCACTTGCCAAATCTTAACTTTCTAGGAAATGTACTCTACCGAGCCCATGCTTATGTTCAGTAATATCTGTACTTGCATCAGCATATCAATGAAAAAGATGAGCTTTCGCTGGGAACTCATGCACGCATACGTTCGTGCAGAGGCAAAATGCCCCTTCAATGAAAAATAAATGAGTCTCCCTGGCAAGCTATCTTGCCGGTGCTCCTGTGCCTACCGGAGAATCACATCTGCCAGGTTACAGGCGCAGGGTCCAGCACCTGCTAAACTCTTCTTTTGCCTATGGTTACCGCAATTACCCTGACCGAAGCAGCGTTAGAGTCAGGGATGAGAGCACCCAAGTCTAGATAGAGTGGCGAGGTTTCTTAATGTGCATGTCACAAATTACGAACATTAATGGGCAGGGGAGGAACTTTATCTAATTAAGTTGTTGATGGAGACGTCGCGCCAAGCAGTCTTCTCAGTCTCTTGCCGGGGTGTTTTCACTGCGGCCGGAGGGAAGAGAGGACAGGGGCATGGAATCTTGGCGGTTTCCCAACACCTGTTAGAATCTAAGGTAGCACAATATCCTGGACAAGTACGCATTCATACATATATATAAACATGGAAACTAGCAGGAAACTCTATAAGCTAAAAACTATCTGGCTGCATGCAGGGTCTGCGCCTGGCTCTGTACATAGGGTTACATGCCTTGCCGGCAAGGCTAGTACAAAAGGGGGTTGCCGGAGCTCCCGGCAACCGCGCCCTATGCGTAAAACTTGCGAAGATGTTCGATGTTCCAGGAGTTGCTCACTGGAATGCCATCTTCGGTCTCCAGGTGGACTGCGCCGGGCCTGGTGACTCGCATTACCCAATAGGGGCCCTCCCACTTTGGCATCAACTTGTTTGAATTCTTGGCGGACTGAACGCGCCGAAGAACAAGTTCGCCTTCCTCAAGGCTTCCGGCGTGAACCTTGCGGCTATGATAGCTAGGCTTGCTGGTAGCGAGCGGCTCGCACAGCAGCTCGAAGACGATCTTCCTCAAGGAGCGTTGCATCATCTTGGCGCAACTGCTCTTGCTCAAGCTCATCATAAGTGGGGAGAACTGCTTATGCCTCGTAGACCAGGGCAAAGGGTGTCTGGCGAGTGGCTCGATTTGTTGTCGTTCTGATTGACCAAAGAACTGTTGGCAACTCATCAATCCAGCGCCTTCCACACTTGCGCAGCTTGTCGAAAGTCCTTGTTTTGAGGCCTCGCAACACTTCAGCATTTTCCCTTTATGCTTGGCCATTGCTTCTTGGATGAGCAACAGAAGCAAAACATACCTTGCTGCCAAGGTCCTGGATATACTGCATGAAGGTGCGGCTCGTGAACTATGTGTCGTTGTCGGTGATGACTCTGTTTGGCACACCAAAATGGTAGACGAGTCCCTTAAAGAACTTGACGATTGATTGTGCTGTCACCTTCCTCACTGGATCCACTTCCGGCCACTTTGTGAACTTGTCAATCGCGACGTACAAGTACTCAAAGCCCCCGACAGCTCGGGGAAAGGGGCCTAGTATGTCGAGCCCCCGGACTGAAAATTGCCAGGAGAGAGGGATTGTCTAAAGGGCTTGAGCTGGTTGATGAAGCTTCTTTGAATGAAACTGGCACGCTTCACAATTGGTTACTAGTGCCGTTGCATCCTGGAGGGCAGTGGGCCAGAAGAAACCTTGCTGGAACCTTTGCCGGCAAGGGCTCTTCACCCTATGTGGGAGCCACATATGCCTCCGTGTATCTCTGCCAACAACTCCAGTCCGTCCTCCCGAGGAATGCACTTCAATTTCACGCCGCTTGGGCTTCTTCTGTAAAGAGCATCATCCACAAACTGGTACATGCTAGACCGGCGGGCTACTTTCTCTGCTTCTTCCTGCTCCTCGGGGAGCTCCCCTGTTTGGAGGAAACGGACCATATGATGTGCCCATGCCGGAGCCTGGGCGTCGATGGCAAGGACCAAAGGCATGCTTTCTGCTGTGGGGGCAGGTACCTCGACGGCAAGGGCTTGGGCCCCTGTCGGGGGCTGCTGCTCTTCAGCAAGCTTGGGGTACCCGGCAACTTCTTTGCCGGCGGCTCCTGGGACCTCTGCGGGAAAGTACTTGCCGGGCCCCGCTTTCCTTCGCTTTCTCTGTTCCGCTGATGGCTCGACTGATGGCTGAGTTAATTGAAGCACAAAGGTACCTGGTTCCACAGGTATCTTGAGGGTAGCGCGCTTCAACAGGTCATCGGCGATGCTGTTCTCTGCTCGGGGAACATGCTCTGCTTGCAGACCGTCAAAGCGCTCTTCCAACTTCCTCACTTCATCCACATAAGCCTCAATCAGCGGGCTCTGATAATCCTTGTTGACTTGCCTGATTGGAAGTTGTGAATCTCCTCTGATAATAAGCTTCCTAATCCCAAGGTCAGCCGCGATTCTGAGACCAGCGAGCAGCCCCTCGTATTCGGCGGTGTTGTTTGTCGACCTCTCCCGGGGGAAGTGCATCTGGATCACGTACTTGAGGCATTCTCCGGTGGGCGCGACAAGCAACACGCCGGCACCTGCACCTTATAACGAGAAGGCTCCATCAAAGTACATAATCCAATGACTACTTACCTCTTTGCCGGGAAGGGTGGTTTCTTGAACTTGTTCGTCGGGCATCGATGTCCATTCTGCTATGAATTCTGCCAATGCTCTGCTCTTGATTGTCGAGGTACTTTCAAATCTGAACCCAAAGCTTGACAGCTCCACTGCCCACTCCACAATCCTCCTGTCGCATCTGGATTGTGCAGTATCCGTTGCAACGGGAGTCGAGTGATGACGGTGATCTCGTGTGCTTGAAATTAATGATGCAGCTTTCTTGAGGCTATAAGGAGGCCAAAAAGCAACTTCTGCATCCCAGAGTACCTTGACCTAGCCCCTGCAAAAGGGAGCTGACAAAGTAGACTGGGTGCTGCACCACCTTGAAAGCACAAGTACTCCCTGGGTGATTTTGGTAATTAATGTCAACATATCTCTTGTTGGACTAATACTTTTATCTAGTGTATTTCAGATAAGTCCAACAGTGGAGTGGCATGGACAAGAGGATGTGGAACCCCTTCAAGATGGTAAGGGCAAAGGATTGGCTCAAGCTCTAAAGTTCAAGACTCTACATTTTCTATTCAGTTATCCAAGATCACATTGAGTCCATAGGAAAGCCAATACTATTAAAAGGGGATGAGGTGTTGCTTAATGGCTTGCTTGCTCAAAGTGCTTAGTGATATGCTCCAAAGCCCTGAACCATTACTCATATCCACGTATGTCCCAAACCAAAAGTCAAACTCGGCCCCACCGATTTGATCTATCCGGCGCCACCGAGTTCAGTTGACATAGCCACTGCCAGAAACCCTAGTCACTTCGATCTAACCAATGGGATCTCAGTCTCACCGAGATGGGCTTGCAAACTCCCTGTTGTCTATTACAATATCTTTGGTCTCACCAAGAATATGTAATTGGTCACACCGAGTTTGCCTGACGAACTCTCTGCTTTGCTTATTACCAAATCGGTCCCACCGAGTTGTGTAATCGGTCAAACCGAGATGAGCTTTTACCCTAACCCTTGCACATCGGTTCCACCAATTTGACGTGTCGGTCCCATCGAAATGCCTAACAGTCACATTATGAACTAAATCGGTCCGACCGAGTTTTCTTATTCGGTCCCACCGAGTTTGGTGAATTGTGTGTAACGGTTAGATTTTGTGTGGAGGCTATGTATACCCCTCCACCCTCTCCTCATTCGTGAGGGAAGCCATCAGAACATGCCTACACTTCCAGCATTCATTTTCTGAGAGTGAACCACCTACTCATGTGTTGAGACCAAGATATTCCAATCCAACCATAAGAATCTTGATCTCTAGCCTTCCCCAAGTTGCTTTCCACTCAAATTTTCTTTCCACCAAATCCAATCCTATGAGAGAGAGTTGAGTGTTGGGGAGACTATCATTTGAAGCACAAGAGCAAGGAGTTAACAACACACCATCTATTACCTTTTGGAGAGTGGTTTCTCCTAGATTGGTTAGGTGTCACTTGGGAGCCTCTGTCAAGATTGTGGAGTTGAACCAAGGAGTTTGTACGGGCAAGGAGATCGCCTACTTCGTGAAGATCTACCCTAGTGAGGCAAGTCCTTCGTGGGCGATGGCCATGGTGGGATAGACAAGGTTGCTTCTTCATGGACCCTTCGTGCGTGGAGCCCTCCGTGGACTCGTGCAACTGTTACCCTTTGTGGGTTGAAGTCTCCATCAACGTTGATGTACGATAGCACCACCTATCGGAACCACGCCAAAAATCTCCGTATCTCCAATTGCGTTTGCACACTCCAATCCCATCCCTTTACTTTCTTGCAAGTTGCATGCTTTACTTTCCGCTGCCCATATACTCTTGCATGCTTGCTTGATATGTATTGTGAATGGTTAAACTTGTGCTTAAACTCCACCTCAACTTGAAAAACTTAAATACTGCCAACTTTGTGTATTGAGGGTCTATTCACCCCCCTCTAGACACCTCTTCTCGATCCTTTCAATTGGTATTAGAGCTTTGGTCTCCATTGCTTTGGTTTAAACACCATTGGAGGAAGATGGATGAGTCTACTTTGGGGAGTCTTAGACATAGAGTGCCTATACTTGATGGAGAGTACTTTCATGAGTGAAAAAATGAGATGCTTGTGATTTTCAATGAATATCATTTGAACAAGTACATTACTAGCCCTTGTGCACCTCATGTTGATCCTATGCACCCTACTCTTGATGAGTCCATTGACATGATTCGCAATCTTAGAACTGTTAATCTTATCACTAGAGGTTTGCCTAGAAACTTGATTGGTTTCTTGCCTACTCTTAATTGTGCCTACACTATATGGAGATTTCTTGAGGAAAGATTTCCAAAATATTCCTTGCAAAATCTAGATGATATTGTTCATAAGTCCATTGCCTTGAGTAAAATGAATTCCAATGATCCTAAGTTTGGTGATTGTCTATTTGAGCTTACAAATCTTATGCGTGCCAAAGGAGATGTTGGAATTATTAGCAATATTATTTCCGAAGCTATTAGAATTCACAAAGATGATCATTGTCAAAATCATTTATCTAATGAATCACCCTCTCTAGGAATTGATCCACCACATGACAATGTTGAACACGGATACCATGATGAGGATGATGATAGTGACTATGATCTTGATGATGCAATGAGATACTTTGGTCTTATGGCAAATCTTCGCGGATACATGGCAGGAGGAAAGGAATGGGTCCTTGATAGTGGATGTACCGATCACATGACCGGAGATAAAGATATGTTTCGTGAGCTTGCTGAAAACGACGACCCTCGCAAGTATGTCACTTTTGGTGATAACTGAAAGGGTAAGGTGGTTGGCCTCGGTAAGGTGGCCATCTCACACGATAGCTCCATACAAAATGTCATGCTCGTTGAATCTCTTGGCTATAATCTGCTTTCTATTTCTAGAATAGCTGACTTTGGTTTCAGTGTCCTATTTACTAAAGTAGATTGCCAAGAGTTTCATAGAGATATTCATAAAATGGTCTTTACCGGCATACGTAGAGGTGATCTATACATTGTTGATTTCAGTAAAAAGGCTCAACCTAGAACTTGCTTAATTGCTAAATCTTCCAAAGGTTGGTTGTGGCATAGACGGTTGGGTCATGTGGGCATGCAAAACCTTGACAAGCTTATTAAAGGTGATCATATCCTTGGTGTTAAAGATGTCTTATTTGATAAGGATAGACTTTGCAGCATTTGCCAAGCAGGAAAACAGGTTGGAGGAAGCCACCCCGTGAAGAACATCATGACCACAAGGAGACCGCTCGAGCTACTTCACATGGATCTTTTCAGTCCCAACACTTACAAAAGTCTCGGTGGAAACTCATTTGGTCTAGTTATAGTTGATGATTTTTCAAGATTTATGTGGGTGTTGTTTCTCGATGATAAATTGCGGGTCCAAAAGATCTTCAAAAACTTTGCTGGGAAGGCCCAAAATCAATTTGAAGTCTAGATCAAGAAGGTTCGCAGCGACAATGGAACGGAGTTCAAGAACGCCAATTTGGACACCTTTCTTGACGAAGAAGGGATTTCACATGAGTTCTCGGGTACGTACACACCTCAACAAAATGGAGTTGTTGAGAGGAAGAACCGGATGCTCATCGAAATGGCGAGAACGATGCTTGATGAGTACAAGACACCAAAGCACTTTTGGGCGGAAGCGGTTGAGACAGCTTGTCATGCAACAAATCACTTGTATCTTCACAAGCTACTCGGCAAGACAGCATACGAGCTCCTCACCGGTAACAAACCTCAAGTTGGATACTTTCGGGTATTCAGCTCAAAGTGCTACATTCTTGATAAGCATCATCGTTCTAAATTTTCTCCCAAATCTCATGAAGGTTTCCTACTTGGTTATGGCTCAAACTCTCACACTTACCGTGTCTACAACAATTTCACCCGAAAGGTTGAAGAGATGGTAGATATTAAGTTTGATGAATCTAACGGCTCGCAAGTAGAGCAATTGCCAATTGATGTAGGAGACAAAGACCCTTCGGAAGCAATCCAAGACTTGTCTATTGGCAAGATCCGTCCAACGGAGGTGAAGGAGAGTACCTCGTCCGTCCAAGTGGAAGCTTCTACCTCACGACAAGGTGAACCAAGAGTTGATATGGAAGCATCCACAAGTGGGACACACCAAGATGAAGAAAACGAGGAAGTACACCAAGATGAACCGCATCAACTCCTTCTCCACCACGACGAGAGAATGTCAACGTCAACAATGAAGAAGGCCAAGAGGAAGAACGAGATGATGAAGAAGATGTTCCACCCCGATCAAAGCAAAAGCTCTCACGAGTTCGAGCAAGAGTCGCTAGAGACCGTCCTATCGAGCAAATCTACAATGATATCCAAACCGGGAGAATCACTCGCTCTAAATCTCGTTTGGCTAATTTTTGTGAACACTATTCATTCATCTCTAGCATTGAACCCATGAAGGTTGAAGAAGCATTGGAAAGATCCAGATTGGATAAATTCCACGCATGAAGAACTACACAACTTTGAGAGAAACCAAGTGTGGACATTGGTCGAGAAGCCCGACAACAACCACAACATCATCGGTACCAAATGGGTGTTTCGCAACAAGCAAGATGAAGATGGACAAGTAGTTCGCAGCAAAGCACGTCTCGTCACCCAAGGCTACACTCAAGTCGAAGGTATGGACTATGGTGAAACATATGCCCCCGTTGCTAGACTTGAGTCCATTCGCATCTTACTTGCCTATGCTAATCACCATGATATCACTTTATACCAAATGGACATTAAGAGTGCGTTTCTAAATGGTGAAATTGAGGAGGAAGTTTATGTTAAACAACCTCCCGGCTTTGTTAATCCTAAGAAACCAAATCAGTTCACAAACTCCACAAAGCTCTTTATGGTCTTAAACAAGCTCCTAGAGCGTGGTATAAATGCTTGACCAAGTTCCTTATTCAAAAAGGCTTTGAGATTGGAAAAATTGATTCTACTCTCTTCACTAAAATGGTTAATGGAGAATTATTTGTGTGCCAAGTTTATGTTGATGATATTATATTTGGATCAACTAACCCTCATTTTAGTGAAAAGTTTGGAAATCTTATGTCGGAGAAGTTTGAGATGTCTATGATGAGTGAACTCAAGTTCTTTCTTGGTTTGCAAATCAAGCAAACTAAGGAAGTTACCTTTGTCTCTCAAACAAAGTATACCAAGGACTTGTTCAAGAAGTTCAATATGCAAGAATGCAAAGGTATGAGTACACCCATGCCTACTAGTGGACATCTTGACTTGACTAAAGATGGTGAACCCGTTGATCAAAAGGTTTACCGCTCTATGATTGGTTCATTATTATATCTATGTGCATATCGTCTTGATATTATGCTAAGTGTGTGCATGTGTGCACGATATCAAGCGGCCCCTAAAGAATGTCATCTTAAGGCGGTGAAAAGGATAGTGAGATACTTAATACATACACCAAATTTTGGTATTTGGTATCCTAAGAGGTCTTCTTTTGATCTTGTTGGCTACTCCGGTTCGGACTATGCCAGAGACAAGGTTGACAGAAAGTCCACTTCGGGTACTTGTCAATTTCTTGGTAGATCTCTTGTGTCTTGATCCTCCAAGAAACAAAACTCGGTATCCTTATCCACTGCCGAAGCGGAATACATTGCCGCCGGTTCATGTTGTGCTCAGTTACTTTGGATGACCCAAAGTCTTAAAGATTATGGGATATATGTGAAACATGTTCCTTTGCTATGTGACAATGAAAGTGCTATTAAGATTGCTCACAATCCCGTGCAACATTCTCGAACTAAGCACATTGAAGTTCGTCATCATTTCATTCGAGATCATGTTGCTAAGGGTGATATTAACCTTAAGCATGTTCGTACCGACAAGCAATTGGCGGATATATTCACTAAACCACTTGATGAGAAAGTGTTTTGCAGGTTGAGAGGTGAATTGAACATCATTGATGCTTCAAGCTTGGAGTAGGAACTCCATTTGGATACATGCAAGACATAAGCCTATGACTAATCCTTGATATTTCTCTTATGATGATAATCACATATCTTGGATATATTTGCACCCTTGTATGTTATCTAACCCTTGTAGGTACTTGGAGGAAACTAAATCTACGAGATTGCAACTCACTCACATCTTGAGAAATATCTACATCACCAAGTTTCTACATTACGGTGGTTGAATACAAGGAAGCTTGAAACCCTTCAAATATATCCTTTGACAAAATTCCTATATCAAAGTTCATGATTGTCATTTTGGATACACAAGTGCTATTCCTTGCAAGGCTAACTCATGTAGGTAGATGAACAACAATTACAAGTGGTGCTACAAATGAACTACATCAACATTGAGCATCCCACACAAGTTCAACTACATGATCAAGATCAACACCACCAACCAAGGTATGTTATTCCATCTTAGAGAAGCTTTACCCCAAGACATGGGTCAAAGAAGATCAACAAGATATGAATACATCAAAATGCTTAAACGAAAAATGGCAACCCCATTTTGAGATTAAATGATGAGTATGACCTATGATCAAGTGTCTTCACTTGACTCCTAAGTAAATATGCTCTAACATAGGTGACTTCGTCACCGACCAATTCTAGATGAAGTTCTCTAGTGCTTTCTCCTTGTTCTTGCATTTGTCTCATGCATATTTGTTCCCTTTTTTCAAAAAAAAACTTCATCTAGATTTCTTCTCTTTTATTTCTTTTTTTTTTGAAAAACACCCGACCATATATTAATTAATTAAAACGTCATTACAATCGTTCATAACAGCATGCGCCACACAGGGCGGAAAATTATTAAAAAGAAAATCATCACATCTATTATTGAAACTGAATTTAGCAATCTCATGCGCCACTGAATTGGCCCTTCTATTTATTTTTGACAACTTGAAGTTTCCCAGAAGCCTAATGATGCTAAGTGCTTCCTTCTTGAGGTCTATGAGCGAGCATCTGTCACAACTTTCATTTGCTAGGAAAGAAGCCACAAACACACAATCAGTTTCCAAAATAATAGGCATGTTAAGAGAAATACTGATATAAAGCCCAGCTAGGCATGCTCGAAGCTCCGCTTCATCCACACCAGGGCATAACCCAATGAAGTCCCAAGCTGAGACAATGATATCACCCATACAGCTCCTGGCCACCACCCCAACGCTCGCGGCACTTAAACTCTCCACAAAACTTGCATCGACATTGATCTTGATGTGGCCAAAAGGAGGCGGCTGCCACACCTCTCTGGACCTCTCAACAGTATTACTTGCACCAAAACCAGCCACCACCTCTTTTCCTTTGTAATTGGTGATTACCTCATTTGTAGGCTGACAAGACGAGAATGCCAACAAGTAACTTTCCAGAAACATGGTGGATCCTACAACAGTTTCTTTTCCTTTCCCAAAAATCAAATTATTCCTTAAGTGCCAAACTCGCCAGAAAAGAAACAAGATGTGCTCCCTTTGCGAACAACTTAACTGGTCTAATAAAATAAGTAACCAGTCAGGCCCAGTATAATTCAAAGCCTCTTCCCCAGGCAAATTCCACACTTTCCTCAACGCCAAACGAAGTGCATGAGCCTTTGTGCAAGAAACAAGAGCGTGGAAAGTACTCTCATCTTCAACCCCGCAGATAGAGCAAGTGGGAATGGTAGCTTGATGATGTAAAACTCTATTAACCTGAACCACCAGGCTATCAGATGCTGCACGCCATCCAAAAATTCTAATATTTTGTGGGATGTTGGCCTTTCCAGATAATATCCCACAATCTCCTTTCTCCGTTAATAGCAGTACTGGATTGCCCACCATTCTCTTTCCGATCCTTAAGCTTTAGCGCCAGATTGTACGCACTTTTCACTGAAAATTATCCATTCTTTTCAAAATGCCAAGCAATGAAATCACCATCCCCCGAGGATTGAATTGCAACTTCAATATCTCTTCCGCGTCGTGATGATAAAAAAGATGTCTAATGATATTATCGTCCCATTCCCTAGACCCTCTCTTGAATAAATATGAAACCCATTCTAGTCTTGATCTGTTCTTCTTGCCAGAGATTTTGAGGCCAGAAATCCTTGGAAGCTAATTGTCCCTCCAGATATTGATTTTCCCTCCATCAACCATCCTCCAAACGACACCATTTTTAAGGAGTTCTGGACCATGCATAATACCTTGCCATGTCACTGAGGTTGACTGAGGAAAAACCGTGTCAAGAAGATGCCCCTGAGGATAATATTTTGCCTTCATTACCTTAGCACATAGCAAGTCTGGGTTAACCAGTAAACGCCAAGCTTGTTTCACCAGAAGATCTTGATTAAATAACCTCAGGTCGCGGAAGCCCATTCCACCCTCACCCTTTGGTCGCGTTAATTTATCCGAAGCCAACCAATGGGTTTTCCTCCTATCCTCCTCATCGCCCCACCAAAATTTTCTTATAATCTATGATAAATCCTCACAAAGAGAAGCAGGAAATTTAAAAGTACCCATCGCGTACACCGGGAGAGCCTAAATTACTGACTTAATAAGGTCTTCTTTCACCCCTTGAAGCATATTTATCAATCCAATCAGATAGACGTTTCACTGCCTTTTCCTTAGTAGACTGGAATCTACCAGCTTTCATTCTTCCTTGAGGAACAGGAAGGCCAAGATATTTATCCTCAAAACCCTCCGTAGTAATCTTTAAGATGACCATTGTAGACACTTGGTTTTCCATACTGCACGACTTCCCAAACATAATCGAACATTTATCCGGACTGAGTAACTGACCAGTCCCCCTCTCGTACATATTCAAAATATTCTTGATGGTCAAAGATTGATCAATGGATCCTTTGAAGAATAATAGACTATCATCGGCAAATAATAAATGAGAGATACCTGAAGCATTTTTGTTCAGCCTGAACTCCTTGAGGGAACCATTCACGCATGCATTCTGGAGCAATAACGGAAGTGCTTCTGCCACAAACAAGAATAAGTACGGGGATAACGGATCACCTTGCCTTAGTCCACAAGAGGGGGAGAACATCTCCAACAGCTGCCCATTCGAACGCACAACAAACTTCACAGTTGTAACACATGTCATAATCCAATTAATCCACATAGGTGCAAAGCCCAATGCGCCAAGCATACTCCTCAAAAAATGTCAATCCAGCCGATCATATGCCTTAGCAAGATCAAGCTTGTAAGCGCAAAACTCCCCCCTTTGATCTTTTAACGTACTCAAAGAATGCATACATTCAAAAGCTATAAGAGCATTATCAGAAATTAACCTGCCTGGAATGAACGCACTTTCAGCAGGGGAGATCATACCATCCAATAGGTGTCTCAGTCTGTTAACAAGACATTTGGAAATAATCTTGTAAATAACATTGCATAGACTGATTGGCCGGAAATCTTTCATTGACTGGGGGTTCTTCACTTTAGGAATAAGAACAATAGATGTGTCATTGACCCCATCTGGCATCCTTCTAGAGGTAAAAACTTGTTGCACTGCTCGGACAATATCATTCTTAATCAATCCCCAATTACGTTGGAAGAATCTAGCTGGAAAGCCATCCGGACCCGGAGCCTTTAAAGGCCCAATTTGAAAAGCTTTCACTAATTTCTTGCTCAGTGAAAGGTTTGCATAACTCATCATTCATATCATCACTAACAAGAGGTCTCACAAGCGGTATAATAATAGTCGGGTCAACCATGGCATCACAAGTATACAATTGGTTAAAGAAGGAATTAGCCATACCTTGAATTTCTTCCATATCTTCTCTTTTATTTCTGTTCTGCATATCTCTGCATCCAATTCCTTGCAAATCCTTGTGAGATATTATTTGCTTAGTGAGCTGAGGTGACTAGTGCTTTTTCTCTGAACTGAACTCGAACACACCGACTTGCCTCTTTCGGTCAATCCGAAACTTTTCGGTGCCATCGAAGAAAACAACTCGGTGTAGCCGATCTCAATGCTGAGAAAACACTTTGTCATTTGCATCCTGCACATTTTGTTCCAGCTCCACTCAATGATTCTTTTCCTCTACCAGCACCTTATTTTTTCTTGCAACTTTGCCATCTGACTCAAGGACCAATCCTATTTTGACTCACACTCCAGAGAAGACCCTTCTTGGAAATTGATGCCAAAGGGGGAGAGAGAGTTCACATCAAAGCTTAATCATATCAAAAAGGGGAAAGAGTGCTAAATTATCACATCAAGAGAGACCCCAGCTGCTTGGTATTCAAAGAGGAGAGAATTTACATGTCTTTCGAGGGGAAAGACATGTTCATGTTGTTTTTGTGTGTGCTTTGCTCTGGTTTTCTATTCCCTATGTTCTCCCAATATCCCATATAAGATTCAGGGGGAGCAAGACATCTAAGGGAAGGAAATCTTCAAATTCATTGCATATCTTTACCTTTGGGGACATGTATACACTCAAATAGAGTACCTAGTACTCACTCTATACATGTCATCCCAAATCTTGGTACTCTTGTGGTTTACTGCTCTTGCTCTGCTTAGTAGATGTTTTTGTGTTGTCTAACCTTGTTTACTCAGGTTCATCTCTTCCAAAGCTAGCTCAAGACCACAAGGTAAGTATATGCATCACACTCATGTGCATGAGGATATGTTGCTGATGAACATATTGTTTGCAAGAAGGACTCATGAACATGAAGGCGCATTTCTCATATTCACACCATTTACTCTGATGCATATAGCCAAGATACATGTAACTCATTGCTTGCTCTGTCATGATTATGCACTCACATGATCTTATGTTCCATATTTGCATGAGTGCATACATGTAGGGGGAGCCTATGCATGTTACATGTCCTTCCAAAGCTTTACTTGCCTTTCTATATATCTCTATCTAAAGCTTTGACGTATGTTGTCATCAATTACCAAAAAGGGGACATTGAAAGCACAAGTGCTCCCTGGGTGATTTTGGTAATCAATGTCAACATATCTCTTGTTGGACTAATGCTTTTATCTAGTGTATTTCAGATAAGTCCAATAGTGGAGTGGCATGGACAAGAGGATGTGGAACCCCTTCAAGATGCTAAGGACAAAGGATTGGCTCAAGCTCTAAAGTTTAAGACTCTACATTTTCTATTTCAGTGATCCAAGATCACATTGAGTCCATAGGAAAGCCAATACTATTAAAAGGGGATGAGGTGTTGCTTAATGGCTTGCTTGCTCAAAGTGCTTAGTGATATGCTCCAAAGCCCTGAACCACTTTCTCATATCCACATATGTCCCAAACCAAAAGTCAAACTCAACCCCACCGATTTGATCTATTCGGCGCCACCGAGTTCAGTTGACATAGCCACTGCCAGAAACCCTAGTCACTTCGGTCTAACAGATGGGATCTCGGTCTCACCGAGATGGGCTTGCAAACTCCCTGTTGTCTATTACAATATCTTCGGTCTCACCGAGAATATGTAATCAGTCACACTGAGTTTGCCTGACCAACTCTCTGCTTTGCTTATTACCAAATCGGTCCCCACCGAGTTGTGTAATCGGTCAAACTGAGATGAGGTTTTACCGTAACCCTTGCACATCGGTTCCACCAAGTTGACGTGTCGGTCCCACCAAAATGCCTAACGGTCAAATTATGAACTAAATCGGTCCGACCGAGTTTTCTAATTCGGTCCCACCGAGTTTGGTGAATTGTGTGTAACAGTTAGATTTTGTGTGGAGGCTATATATACCCCTCCACCCTCCCCTCATTCGTGAGGGAAGCCATCAGAACATGCCTACACTTCCAGCATTCATTTTCTGAGAGAGAACCACCTACTCATGTGTTGAGACCAAGATATTCCAATCCAACCATATGAATCTTGATCTCTAGCCTTCCCCAAGTTGCTTTCCACTCAAATCTTCTTTCCACCAAATCCAATCCTATGAGAGAGAGTTGAGTGTTGGGGAGACTATCATTTCAAGCACAAGAGCAAGGAGTTCATCAACAACACACCATCTATTACCTTTTGGAGAGTGGTGTCTCCTAGATTGGTTAGGTGTCACTTGGGAGCCTCCGTCAAGATTGTGGAGTTGAACCAAGGAGTTTGTACGGGCAAGGAGATCGCCTACTTCGTGAAGATCTACCCTAGTGAGGCAAGTCCTTCGTGGGTGATGGCCATGGTGGGATAGACAAGGTTGCTTCTTCATGGACCCTTCGTGGGTGGAGCCCTCCATGGACTCGCGCAACCGTTACCCTTCGTGGGTTGAAGTCTCCATTAACATGGATGTACGATAGCACCACCTATCGGAACCACGCCAAAAATCTCCGTGTCTCCAATTGGGTTTGCACACTCCAATCCCATCCCTTTACCTCCTTGCAAGTTGCATGCTTTACTTTCCGCTGCCCATATACTCTTGCATGCTTGCTTGACATGTATTGTGAATGGTTAAACTTGGGCTTAAACTCCACCTCAACTTGAAATACTTAAAAAACTGCCAACTTTGTGTGTTGAGGGTCTATTCACCCCCCTCTTGACACCTCTTCTCGATCCTTTGACACCTTCTTCTTCTGCTTTACCTCGCTTGCTTGCGCAGATGCTGTGTCGCCGTGATCGGACCCTGCCAGGGGTTCTCCCTTGCCGAGGTCGGATCCTGCCGGGTCCAGTTTTTCTCCTAAGGGCCTTGCCGCTATTGTCGCCTCTTCCTCAACTTCTCTCTGCGCCAGTAGCGCAGCACTAACACTTGATTTGTTGCTGCCAGGTATAGCAGCAACGGCTCTTGTGGCCTGGGTGCGACCAGTACTGGTGTGCAGGATAGGTATCTCTTCAACTCCTGCAATGTTGCCTCTGCCTCCGGGGTCCATTTCATTGGACCTGCCTTTTTCAAATCTTGAAGTAGGGGAGGGCACGCTCAGCGGACTTAGAGATGAAGCTGCTCAGGGCGGCGATGCAGCCGGCAAGCCTTCGGACATCTTTGACCCGCCTTGGCGCCTCGATTTGCTCAATTGCTTTGAATTGTCGGGATTTGCTTCGATCCCGCGTTGAGACACAAAGAACCCAAGAAGCTTGCCGGACGGAACGCTAAACACGCACTTCTCTGGGTTGAGCTTGAGGTTGATCTTGCGCAAGTTTGCAAAAGTTTCTTCCAAGTTCTTTACGAGCGTAGCTTTGTCTTTTGTTTTGACCACTATGTCATCCCTGTAAGCTTCCATGTTTCTATGGAGCTGGGGCTCAAAACTAGTTTGGACCGCTCAAGCGAACATTGAACCAGCGCTCTTCAACCCGAAAGGCATCCGTACAAAACCGTATGTACCACATGGGGTGATGAACGCGGTTTTCTCTTAATCTTCCTTTGCCATGAAGATCTGATGATACCCTGAGTAAGAATCAAGGAATGACAGCAGGTCGCACCCATCGGTGGAGTCCACTATCTGATCGATACGTGGTAATGGGAAAGGATCCTTTGGACAGGCTTTATTGATATCAGTATAGTCGATACATAGCCTCCACTTCCCATTTGCCTTATGTACTACGACCGGATTGGCCAACCACGTCGGGTGAAGAACTCCCTTGACCAAACTTGCCGCCTCCAACTTCCTGATCTCCTCGATGATAAACTCTTGTCGCTCCAAAGCTTGCTTTCTGACCTTCTGCTTGATGGGCCGTGCATGAGGGCAGATAGCAAGATGGTGCTCAATCACCTCCCTGGGAACGCCGGGGATGATGGATGCTTGCCATGCAAACACGTCGACATTTCGCCCGTGGGAAGGCGACGAGCGCGCTTTCCTATTTGCTGTCAAGGGTGGAGCTTATGACGAAAGCTACGCCCGTGCCATCCTCCTTGACGGACACCTTCTTGGTTTCCGGCGGCGCCGCCTTGGACCTTTTTCTCTTGCCGGTAGAGCTCTCTGGTACATCTCCAGGGGAAACACAGCACTCCAAGGAGGCGCATTTGCCGGAGATGGTACAGGAGCCCTTGCCAGAGCCAGGAGTCCTGTCGGCGGCTGAAGCCTTACTGATCCTCTTCCCGGTGGTAGGAGCAGGTGCATTGGCGGCAGATGCTGCAACCGCCTCTCGGTAGAGCTGATCGGTGCAAATGAGCGGATCCTTCCTATAGCAGCCGACGGTGATGATGCTCATTGGGCCAGGCATTTTCAACTTGTTGTAGGCGTAGTGCAACGCCGCCATGAACTTGGCCAGTGCAAGGCAACGGGATCTCAGCGACATCGAAAATGATCCTCTCCGTCCTGTAGTTGAGGTCGCCACCAAATGTAACTGGTAGCGTGACCTTTCCCTTGGGCTGACTCCTCCCCGGATTGATCCCTTGGAACGTGCCCGTCTCCTCGAGATCTTCATCAGGGATCTGCAGCCTCTTGACCACGTTGGGTGAGATCAAGTTAAGGCCGGCCCCACCATCAACTAACATCTTCGTCACCTTGAGGTTGCGTATTGTTGGGGATACCAACAACGGCAAACACCCGACCGCAGTGATGCGATCAGGGTGATCCTTGGTGTCGAAAACGATAGGCGTGTGAGACCACCTCAACGGCTTCTGGGCGTTGACCATTGGTTTCGTTGCATTAATATCACGCGCCCACTGTTTTAGTTGGCGGTGGGAAGAATGCAGCAAAGCACCTCTGTCGACACAAATGACTTATGTCGCCCTCTGGAACTCATGCTCGGTGGATTCGTCGTCATCATCACGATCGTCATCCTCCTCCTTCTCACGGCCTCGGGCAGGCCTCTCCTGTTGCTTTTCCTTGTTGCTGCGCCCTCCTTGGCCACTGCGCTTCTTGCCGGACCCTTCAGCGCCTCCTTGGCCCTTCTCCTTATCTCGTCTCTCGTACTCATCCCTTTGCTTCTCCACCAGCAGCTCCACTTGGCGGCAGTTCTGGAGGTCGTGGCCCTTGGTACGGTGAATCTTGCAGTACTGCTTGTCGGAGCCAAGGCCAGGCAGGCGTCGCACTCGGCAACCTCCTTGCCGGGGTCATCGACCTTCGCCTTCTTGGCGGTGTCGGGGTCGCCGGATTCCTCAATGGCAAGCACAGTCTGGCCCTTGCGCTTCCTGTTACGCCGCCAGCCTTTCTTCGCTGGGGCGACGATGTCTTCGTCTTCTGAGTCACTTCCCGCGTCGGAGTCTTCGCCGGGGTACTTCCTTCCTTCCTCCGCTCGGGCGCATCTATCAGCCAGAACGTATAGCTCAGCAACATCCGCGACCTTGTTCATGGCCAACTCTTCACGCATCTTTCGATTACGCACGTTTTGGTGGAACGCGCTGATGACAGCGGCGGGATGAACATCCAGGATGTTGTACTACACACGGCTAACCCTCTGTATGTACTTGCGCAAGGATTCGCCGTCTCTGTAAGGGATCACGTGCAAATCACTTGCCTGCCCAGGAGCTACGTGGCCGCCTGTGAAGGCACCAACAAACTCGTGGCACAGGTCGGACCAGGAGGCAATGGAATCTATCAGCAGATGCATCAAGCATGACATGTCGTTGGGCTTATGTGCGAACGGGAAATAGTTGGTAAGTATCTTGTCGTCTCGTGCTCCGGCAGCTTGCATCGCAATAGTGTAAACGCTCAAGAACTCAGACGGGTGAGTCTTGCCGTCATACTTCTCTGGGACCTCTGGTTTGAACATGCGGGTGTTGGGCCACTGGAATTGCCGCAGCTCACGGATGAATGCTAGACAAGTGATTGCATATGGCAAGTTACTAGCATCCCCCAGCGCAGGCCTGTACTCAAAGGGCCCAGCACGCCTATTGGACTGGTGACGTGCTTCCCGTCGCCGTTCAATAGTAGTCCGGGCATCCTCCTTGAGGCACTCTTGAAGAACTTGGCGCTGGTCACGGCGCGTCCGTGGGTCTGATGACGCCGTGGACACGTTGTCCCGGGTGTCGCCCCGACGGGCCGACCATGGCGGAGGAGAGTGCACCGTGGTTGCGGCGCCCTCGACCCTTCCACTGCCCGCACGCGTCGGCTCGTCGTTTCGGCGTCGTGAGGAGCTTGTTCCCCGGTGGCCATCTCTGTTGGCATGGCTAATAAGGCTTTGGATAGCGTCCCTCCACTCTTCTTGCTTCTCCAAGGTAGGAGGGAAGTCGAGGAGCAACTGCGCTCGCGACAGCGCTTCCGCTCCCGCGGGTGGCAGCGACAGGCGCGAGGAATGGGAGGAACTTGGACTTCTAACAATGTTAGAAGGAGTCCCATCTCGATTCCACGGCCGCGCGCTCTTTTTCGCCTGCACCATGATGTGCGTGCTAGCCCTGCATGCCTTGAGAGTGACGCTGAGGGCTCTTGTCGCGGCGATGCCCGGGGTCCTCAACATCGCGGCGCGGTTTGTTGTGCACGAGCTTAGGAGACTGTGGCACGCGCGTTGGCGAGGTCGATCTCCTGCCCTTGGAGGTCCCCGCACCACCCCCAGATGGCACAGCTCCACCCTTGGGCACGGCGGCATGCCGACCTCCGTCGCCGCTGCGGAGGATGCCCGCGGCCTGGCTTCTGGTATTCGGATGATGCGGACGATCTCGATCTCCTCCACCACTGGCGCCCGCCCTGTCGCCTGCTCGCGCGGGTGCGGGCGGAGCGGCCCCGGACGGGCCAACCGCCGCGGTCGTCTTCTTCTTCGGAGCCATAGTGATGTAGGTGCTACTGTCCTAACTACAGACCAGATTCTCACAACTAAATCCCCCTACCTGGCGTGCCAAAGATGTCGGGGAAACCAATCACCTATGGGGTCACAAGGATCCCTTATACGTTCGGCGGGGGATTAGTTGCACGAAGAGCAGGTCGAGTCGTTAGCACACAGAGGATTTTTATCCAGGTTCGGGCCGCGAAGATGCGTAATACCCTAGTCCTGCTTTATCTGGTTATATGAGTGTTCTTGAGCTTTTGAACTAGCTACAGTGTGTGCCTTGTTCAAAAGTCCGAATCCTCTCTCTGTGCACCTCGGGCCTCCTTTTATACACAAAGGGGTTGCCACAGTGGCACACAGGAGGTGGAAAGCTACAGTGGTACGAGCTTATCACTCGACCAACATAGGATAAGCGCATTTAATGTGATGCCTATGTGTCCTCTCGCTTTATTGGGGATGGCAACAGAGGCCATCCCGCCCTTCGCCGCTTCCCCTTGCCTTGCCACGCGTCTAGGCCGTCGAGGCATGCAGCGCCACGCTGGCCAACCAGCTGCTGTGTTGGCAAAGTGGTAGGCTTCCACGAAGATCTGCATGCCGCCACACAGGTGCCTGCTTCACTGGCATGCTTATCGCTGCGTTGGAGTGGTGGTGAGGTGGCGGAACCCTGCTGAGCGCGGGCCTGGTCGCGGCCCAGCGGTCGTCCCCGGCAAGGCTTGCCGGGGGCCTTGGATTCGTCCCCGGCAAGGGTCTTGCCGGGGGTCTTTATCATTTGATCCCACGTGGACTCGTGGGTTGTCGATCTCCGTGAGGAGCCGCATGCTACCAGGCATGTGCTCTTCAAATCTTGGTCTTTAACATTGTCGATGGTGTCAGAGATCTCAAGCCCAAGGGTGGTGGCCTTGCTGGTCTCTTCGCAAGCTGCCCCGGCAAGGGGCGTGCCGGGGGCCGCGCAGGTCGCTTCGGCAAAGGCTTGTTGCCGGGCGTGGCCCTGCTTGCCTCTTGCTGCTTACTACTCTGGGCAGCTGTCTTGATATTCTTTGTACTTGTCTTGCCTTCAGCTGTCTTCCTCTGCCTTTCCATGCCCTCCTGTAGGGTGGCTGCGACCGTCCGTGCACAACCTAGGAATAAAAGATATGATAAAAGAGACTTTGTTGCTAGAAAACACGGTAAAGAAAGAGAACTGTGGGTTCAAAAACCTATGCCTTTTCCACCCAAGTCAACTAAAAAGAATGATGAAGAAGAATTTGAACGCTTTGCTGAAATGCTGAGGCCAGTCTTTTTGCGTACTCGCTTGACTGATATCCTTAAAATGCCTCCTTATGCAAAGTATATGAAAGATATCATCACAAATAAGAGAAAACTACCAGAAGCTGAAATCTCCACTATGCTTGCTAACTATAGTTTTAAAGATGGATTACCTAAATAACTTGGAGATCCGGGTATACCAACTATACCTTGCTCTATAAAAAAGAATTATGTAAAACTGCTTTGTGTGATTTAGGAGCTGGTGTTAGTGTTATGCCTTTCTCTTTATATAAAAGACTTGACTTGAATAAACTCACACCTACTGAAATATCTTTGCAAATGGATGACAAATCAACTGCCATACCTATCGGTATCTATGAGGATGTGCCCGTTGTTGTTGCTAATGTTACTATTTTGACTGACTTTGTTATACTTGAGATGCCCGAGGACAACAACATGTCGATTATCCTTGGTAGACCCTTCTTGAATACTGCAGGGGCTGTTATTGATTGCAATAAAAGCAAGGTCACTTTTCATATTAATGGTAATGACCATACGGTGCACTTTCTGAAGAAACCATTCCAAGTGAATGGTATTAATGTTATTGAAAAATCTCCGACAATCACTATTTGAAGTTTTCAAATACCTCTACCTACTGTCAAAAAAAATGAAATGCTTATTGCTGGGGAAATGCATATCCCCTTTGAGGTAACTTAGTAATTTACGAAAGCTCTTCGGTTTCATGCTAATCGAAAGTGGTTGTTAATAAGACCTGATCAACCTTATTAATGAATCATTTTTGAACGGTATGAAGTTGATGAATTTAGTAAGCACTACCTTTTGTCCCTACCTTTTGTTTTCTGTTTTTATTAGTTAAATAAAATAAAATGCCATGTTTTGTCTGTTTTCTGAATTTCCCGTGCAACAAAAAATGACCCAAAAATAAAAGTTCTCAGAATGCTCTAAAAATTTTACATTAATTTTTTCTAAATATTTCTGAATTTCTGGTGCAAATAATACCAGAGGGAGGTGCACCAGGTGGGCAGAACCCACCTGGGAGCGCCAGGACCCCTAGGCGCGCCCTGGTGGGTTGTGGCCCCCACATGGGCCCCCTCACTTATCTCTTTAGCCCACATCATCACTTACCTGTAGAAACAAATTCTCCATTGCTCTCTCTCCCTTGTTCTTGAGCTCAAACCCGCAGATTTCGACCTCTTTGCTCGAAGCTCCGTTTCTCAAACTGTTTCGGGGGATTGTTGCTTGGTATGTGACTCCACAGTTTGTTAGTTTTTGTTTTAGTGGTTTATACTTTGAATAATTAGCTACTCTTGGTGCTGTTGTACATGAGCTTGCATGTTGAGTTCTTAGTGTTCTAAGTAGTTTGAATGCTTGCTATGGCCTCTGTGTATCCCTATGAGTAGCTGCTATCAATTTTATAAAGTTTTGCTGACAAATTTTTGTCATCTCAGAAATTTTATTTTCAGAAATATGCGAACATGAATATCTTCAGGAAGTTTGGCTCTAAGAAGAACTCCAAGGGTGTTATTGGGGAGTCTTCTGACAGTGATCTCCACCCTCGGAGGTTGGCGGAAGTACGGCCGTGCGAATGGCCGCACACCCCTTTCCTACAAGAGGCAGGAATTCTTGAGGAGTACATGCAATATATTGCTAATGCCGGCCTCACCGACTTCATCACAGACGAGTGTGACCAGCACCAAATCCTCACAAACATCTTTGTTCAAAGTTTTACTTTCCTGCCTAGGAATAATCCTCCTGAAGTGAGCTTTGATTTATATGCTGAAAACCATCAGATACCACTTACTGAATTTTGTAACATATGCATGATCCCTTCTGATGGGAGCTTGGCTGAGCCTAGGCCGACTGAGTTTGAGGCATTTTATCGCACTTTGACGGTGGGTGATGAGAGAGGAGTGTCAGACATCACTGCCGATGGCTTACATTTTCCTGTTGTTCGTTACTTTTCACTTTTCATTACTAAATGCTTGCTTGTTGTTTTACGTCGTGCACTTGAGGGCGACAACACGCATAGCTTGGGAGCTATCGTGGCTCGTCGCCTGCATCTTAATAAATCCCAGGGTAAAATACATGGTGGGATTTTTGCTACTCATTTGGCGGCTCACTTCAATGTTGGGAAACGCCCTCATGTTACCCTCTGACTAAGGTTTACCTAGACCGTGGAGCCATGGAACACCATCACTTTCTTGCACATGATCTCCTAACATCCCTATTCCATATAACCTGGTTTTTAGCATAAGAACTCGTGATATTATTACGTTGCCTGCTCCTGCTTTGTTTGATTTTGTTGCCAGGGGCGGATATACGATTATGCCTGCAGACATCATCGCCTACCGGAACGCTCAGGCTGCTGCGGAGGCAACACATGAGGAGCCTCAGCAGTGGGATGAGTGGATGCCCGCTCCTCGGCACCCCTACTACCCTCCAGGCTACTGATCAACTACCAAGTTACGCCAAAAGCCTAAGCTTTGGGGAGTATGTGTTTCCACCGACCTTACATTCATGTCCACATATTTCGCTTGTCGGTGTTCACACTTTTTCATTGTATCATGCATGCTTAGATTTATTTTCTTGCTTTCTTCTTGTGTGTTTGAAAAACTTTAGAAAAATAAAAAAAAAATTAGTTGTAGTAATTTACTTTCTTTGCATGCTTAATAGTATTAAAAAGAAAACCCAAAAAGATTTCCTTGTTCTTCTTTTGTTTGTTGGGAGCTTTCCCATGTAAATAGTTTTTCCCGTTTTTGCTTTTCCCTTTTATTTGCTTGTTCAAGAAAACCAAAAACTCCAAAAATATTTCAATATGTTTCTCTGAACTTCTTTTCTTTTTATTCGAGTTGTACCAAGGAGAAGACCACGATGAAAATGTTGAGTGGCTCTCATATGAATAATTGTTGAACTAATAAGAGCACATTTTACCTTGTCTTCTCCTGTTGAATAAAATATCTTGCAGATTCCAGCTTAGTCCATGGCACTCTTGCACTATTATTATTTTCATATCGTTCGGTCGTGCAAGTGAAAGGCAATAATGACGACATCCGATGAACTGGCCGTGGCAGGGAGAAACTGGTATGAACTCGACTTGTTCTGTTTGTGTAAATATGTTTAACCTAGTATCCATGATTCAACCCATTATGATTAAACATGTTTGCAATGACAATTAGAGATTATAGTTTCTCATGCCATGCATAAGTAGCCGGGAGTGAATAATGATTTATCTTGGATATCAACATGGCGTTAAAATGATTGTGATGTAGTATGATGATATGGTATCCTCCTCTGAATGTTCGAGTGGCTTGACTTGGCACATGTTCAAGCATGTAGTTGAATCAAAGTCAACATAGCCTCTATGATATTTATGTTCATGGTGTTCGTATCCTACTCATGCTAGTGTCCAATGTTACTTATGCATAATGCATGGTTATGATCGTTGTTGCTCTCTAGTTGGCCGCTTCTCAATCTAAATTGCTAGCCTTCGCCTGTACTAAGTGGGAATTCTGCTTGTACATCTAAAAACTTGAACCCAAAGTTATTCCAAATGAGTCCACCATACCTACCTATATGCGGTATTACCATGTCGTCCTAAGTAAATTTGCATGTGCCACCTCCAAAAATTTCTAAAAATTATCCTTTTTGTGTGCCTGGATCGTTCGTGGATCGACAGGAGGTGGTCGGTATCGCCATCGCACGAGAAAATGGGCGGTAATAGGGATGCCCAGTCCCAAACTACAAACATGAAAAAGAGTTCATCTCTGAAATAATCAAACAAAAACTCCTAATGGAGTCAAAACCTTTACTTTTATCGCTTGGGGACCGCCACTAGCGTGCTTAGCATGGAAGATATTGATAACTGATGGCCGTGAAGTGAATAAGAAGGGTGCATGTCTCAAAATATAATTTATCTCTGTTTTAAAAATTGAGCTCTGGCACCTCTGCAAATCACTGCTTCCCTCTGCGAAGGGACTATCTATTTACTTTTATGTTGTGTCACCACCTTCTAAAACAAGCGCCAGAAACTAAGTAGAGCACAGCTGTCATGATTTATGCATTATGTGTAGCTAATGTTGGGTGCATCATGACTAGATCTTTTCTACCATGAATTACAATGTTTAGTCACTGATTGAACTTTGGAGATTCTCTGCATTTATGTTTTGCGGTCTCAGAAAGGGCTAGCGAGATAACACTATTGTCATATTATATCATAGTTGTTTTGACAACGTGTTGCTGTTTGAGATATTTTATTATTACTCGCTAGCTAATTATGTCATTGATATGAGTCATTATAATCTTTAAATGTTATTCTTGACATGGTTAGTTATAATGTTGGCTGAAAACCTGGGTGCTATTTAAGTTTATTTATGCAAACAAGAGCAAAAGAGTTCGTAAAAGTTTTTCTTTCTCACTTTCAGTTTATCAACAAAGGTTTAAGCTTGGGGGAGTTGCTATGTCTCCAACGTATCTATTGTTTCTCATGCTTTTCCTCTAGTTTTGGACACTAATTTGCATGATTTGAATGAAACTAACCCCAGACTGACGTTGTTTTCAGCAGAACTACCATGGTGTTGTTTTTGTGCAGAAATAAAAGTTCTCGGAATGGAACGAAACTTTGCGAGGATTTTTTATATCAATAATAAGAATTTCTGGAGCCAAGACCTGCCGGAGAGGGGCACCTGGGTTGGCACAACCCACCAGGGCGCGCCCCCTCTCCTGGAGCGCCCAGGTGGGTTGTACCCACCTGGTGGCCCCGCAGACGACCCCCTAATACTACAAAATCACATATTTCCAGAAAAAAATTAAGGGAGAAAGAATTATCGCGATCCATGAGACGGAGCCGCTGCCAAGCCCTATTCTTCCTCGGGAGGGCAGATCTGGAGTCCGTTTGGGGCTCCGGAGAGGGGGATCTTCGTTCTTCGTCATCACCAACCCATCTCCATTGCTAATTCCATGATGCTCCCCACCGGGAGTGAGTAATTCCTTCGTAGGCTCACTGGTCGGTGAGGAGTTGGATGAGATTCATCATGTAATCGAGTTAGTTTTGTTAGGGCATGATCCCTAGTATCCACTATGTTCTTAGATTGATGTTGCTATGACTTTGCTATGCTTAATGCTTGTCACTTTGGGCCTGGGTGCCATGAACTCAGATTTGAACCGTTTATGAATTCATCATTATATCCATGTTTTAGATCCGATCTTGCAAGTTATAGTCACCTACTACGGTTATGATCCGACAACCCCGGAGTGACAACAACCGGGCCCACTCTCGGTGATGGTCATAGTTTGAGGAGTCCAAGTATTCACTATGTGTTAATGCTTTGTTCCGGTTCTCTATTAAAAGGATCTCTTAATATCCCTTAGTTTCCAATATGGACCCCGCTGCCACGGGAGGGTAGGACAAAAGATGTCATGCAAGTTCTTTTAATGAAGCAGGTATGATTATTTACAGAATACATGCCTAAATTATATCGATGAACTGGACCTAGTGTTGTATCGCCCGAGGTTATAACTGTCACAAGATGAATATCATCCAACAAGTCATCGATCCAATGCCTGCGAATTTATCTTATATTGTTCTTGCTAAGTTACTACCGTTGCTACTGCTATCGTTACTGCTACAAATTACTGCTATCACTGTTACTGTTACCATTGCTCCTGCTACTATCATCAAAACTATCATACTACTGTGCTACTAATCACTTTGCTGCGGATAATTAATCTCCAGGTGTGGTTGAATTGACAACTCAATTGCTAATACCTTCAAATATTCTTTGGCTCCCCTTGTGTCGAAACTATAAATTTGGGTTGAATACTCTACCCTCGAAAACTGTTGCGATCCCCTATACTTGTGGGTTATCAGCAGGCTCCTTGGCGGCCTCCCCAGTGGTGGCCTTGCCGGCCTCCCCGGCAGGCCCCGTGAAGGGAGGACAATTATAAGTTGGCTAGAAGCATACGCATTATGAATATCAAAGGTGACTAAGGATGTTTAAAGTATAATCCGACAAAGGGATTATCATGATTCAAGAGCCGAGAAGAGGGCGATTGGAAATATGTTTAGGTTTTCTAAAGTAAGAGTCGGCAGGATTACGGAGCAATTTCAGGGGCAAAATGGTTACAAACAGTTACTATTCGAATGCAACGACATATATAGATCTGAAATATACTGAGGGAAAAGGAAAATAAAAGCCCTAACTATGGCGAGGATGCGGGATTGTTACGAAAGGGATCTACTTCAACAGTAAAAGGAGTTCAATGCAAGATCAAATCAACTATGGAGTGGTTTTAACATGAAATGGTCAATAGATCTGCAGACAAACTATGATTATTTTCCTAAAATGAATCACCGATGAACTTGATGAACTACGGAAGAACTATGGCAGTGGAAGAATGCTATAGATGAGATGCAAGACTTACAGATGTACGCAGAGTAGGTTGAAGATTTCAAGCTTCATGGATGCGGCCGCGCCAGTTCTGATGAGTCTCGGCGACGGCGTCAATGGGTTTGCTTTCGCTGCGGTTGAAGTCAACGTGCTCGAGGTGTTCGCGAGGGTGACTGAGTCGAGAGGAAGAAGAGCATGAAGGGGCGGGGTAAAAAGTGAATCTGAGACCCCACTGGCCTATTTATAGGCATGGTAGGATCGAGGAGACGGGGTGGAACCCCAGGGCAGCGCAGTAAATTTTTGCTAAAAAGGCGCCTCCATTTTCGTGTTGACAAGATTTGACATATCCACTCAAATATTCGTTACGAGGTCATGCACATGTGTCAAAGTGGCTGAAATGATGTAACATATGGAGCAGTAAAAACGCTAAGTGTTGAAGAATTTTGAGACTCAGAAACATTTGGATTTTGGGCGGAGACCCGACCATAAGATTTAAAGGAATAAGAAATTATAAGACAGGAAAGATGAAGCGGAAGCTGGCTTTGAAGGAATTCAGACCCGGGGTACAACCCTTCACATATTTTCACTTATCTTATTTTTTCAGGATGGAGTTTAACATGGATGAATCCAAGATAAACTCGGAGCTAATGTTGGGGATATTCCCCACGGGTTTGACCTGGCATAAGTGTTGTTGGGAAACATAGCATGCAATTTCAAAACAATTCCTACGCTCACTCAAGATCTATCTAGGAGATGAATAGCAACGAGAGGGTGAGAGTGTGTCCACGTACCATTATAGACCAAAAGTGGAAGCATTAACTTAACGCGGTTGATGTAGTGGAACGTCTTCTCGAATCAACCGATCAAGTACCGAACGTATGGCACCTCCGAGTTCTGCACACGTTCAGCTCGATGACGTCCCTTGAACTCTTGATCCAGTAGAGGTACGAAGGAGTCGATGAGTTCCGTTAGCACGACGGCGTGGTGTTGGTGATGTGATCTGCACAGGGCTTCGCCTAAGCACTACGACAATATGACCGGAGGAGTAAACGTGGAGGGGGCACCGCAGACGGCTAAGAAACAACTATTGTGCTTTGGGGTGCCCCCTTGCCCCCGTATATAAAGGAGGATAGGGGAGGCCGCCGGCCCTAGGGGGCGCGCCAAGTGCGGGGAGTCCCACTAGGACTCCAAGTCCTAGTCGGCCCCAGCTTCCTTTCCAACGAAGGGGAAAGAGGGAAAGAGAGGGACAGGCAAAGGGGGGCCGCGCCCCCTCCCCTAGTCCAATTCGGACTCCTCATGGGGGGGCGCCACCTCTTGTGGCCTGCCTCCTCCTCTCCACTATGACCCATTAAGGCCCAATACTTCCCCCGGGGGTTCCGGTAACCCCTCGGTACTCCAAAAAATACTCGAACCTCTCCGGAACCATTCCGGTGTCCGAATATAACCTTCCAATATATCAATCTTTACCTCTCGACCATTTCGAGACTCCTCGTCTTGTCCGTGATCTTATCCGAGATCCGAACAACCTTCAAGTCCATGATCTTACCTCTCAGTCCAGCTTTGGGTTTCTTCCCGGGAGTGACAACTTGCTTCTCATTCTTCTTGAAGTTCCCCTTCTTCCCTTTGCACTTTTTCTTGAAACTAGTGGTCTTGTTAACCATCAACACTTGATGCTCCTTCTTGATTTCTACATCCACAGCCTTTAGAATTGCGAAGAGCTCAGGAATTGTCTTTTCCATCCCTTGCATATTATAGTTCATCACGAAGCCTTTATAGCTTGGTGGTAGTGATTGAAGAACTATGTCATTGACACTATCATCAGGAAGATTAACTCCCAGTTGAGTCAAGTGGTTATGGTACCCAGACATTCTGAGTATGTGCTCACTAACAGAACTGTTCTCCTCCACCTTGTAGCTATAGAACTTGTTGGAGACTTCATATCTCTCAACTCGGGCATTTTCTTGAAATATTAACTTTAACTCCTGGAACATCTCATATGGTCCATGATGTTCAAAACTTCTTTGAAGTCCCGATTCTAAGCCGTAAAGCATGGCACACTGAACTAACGAGTAGTCATCAACACGCGACTGCTAGGCATTCACAATGTCTGCAGTTGCTGGGGCAGGTGGTACACCTAGCGGTGCATCAAGGACATAATTCTTCTGTGCGGCAATGAGGATAATCCTCAAGTTACGGACCCAGTCCGTGTAGTTGCTACCATCATCTTATAACTTAGCTTTCTCTAGGAACACACTAAAATTCAAAGGAACGGTAGCACGAGCCATTGGTCTACAACATAGATATGCAAAAACTATCAGGACTAAGTTCATGATAAATTAAGTTCAATTAATCATATTACTTAAGAACTCCCACTTATATAGACATCCATCAAGACATCTAAATGATACGGATCCAAATCAACTAAACCATGTCTGATCATCACGTGAGATGAAGTATTCATCAATGGTGAACATCACTATGTTAATCATATCTACTATATGATTCACGTTCGACCTTTCCATCTCCAGTGTTCCGAGGCCATATATGTATATGCCAGGCTCGTCAAGTTTAACCCGAGTATTCCGCGTGTGCCAAACTGGCTTGCACCCGTTGTATTTGAATGTAGAGTTTATCACACCCGATCATCACGTGGTGTCTCAGCACGAAGAACTTTTGCAAGGGTGCATACTCGGGGAGAACACTTATACCTTGAAATTTTAGTAAGGGATCATCTTATAATGCTACCGCCGTACTAAGCAAAATAAGATGCATAAAGATAAACATCACATGCAATCAAAATATGTGACATGATATGGTCATCATCATCTTGCGCTTTTGATCTCCATCATCGAAGCAACGTCATGATCTCCATCGTCACCGGCTTGACACCTTGATCTCCATCGTAGCGTCGTGGTCGTATCACTAACCATTGCTTCTACGACTATCGCTATCGCTTGGTGATACAGTAAAGCAATTACATAGTGTTTGTATTTCATACAATAAAGCGAGAACCATATAAGACATTGGTCATATAAGGTTGGTCCGGGCCGCTTCATCAAACAATACCGTCGAATCAACATAACACATCGGTGGTAAGAAGTATGACGATCACCGCCCACAACTCTTTGTGTTCTACTCGTGCATATCATCTACGCATAGACCTGGCTCGGATGCCACTGTTGGGAAACGTAGCATACAATTTCAAAAAAATTCCTACGCTCACGCAAGATCTATCTAGGAGATGCATAGCAACGAGAGGGGGAGAGTGTGTCCAGGTACCCTCATAGACCGAAAACAGAAGCGTTAACTTAACGCGGTTGATGTAGTCGAATGTCTTCTCGAATCAACCGATCAAGTAGCGAACGTACGGCACCTCTGAGTTCTGCACACGTTCAGCTTGATGACGTCCCTCGAACTCTTGCTCCAGTAGAGGTACGAAGGAGTCGATGAGTTCCGTCAGCAAGATGGTGTGGTGACGGTGTTGGTGATGTGATCCGCGCAGGGCTTCGCCTAAGCACTACGACAATATGATCGGAGGAGTAAATAGTGGAGGGGGGCACCGCACACGGCTAAGAAACAACTATTGTGCTTTGGAGTGCCCCCTTGCCCCCGTATATAAAGGAGGATAGGGGAGGCCACCGGCCCTAGGGGGCGTGCCAAGTGGGGGGGAGTCCCACTAGGACTCCAAGCCCTAGTCGCCCCCCTCCTTTCCAACGGAGGGGAAAGAGGGAAAGAGAGGGAGAGGGAGAGGGAAAGGGGGGCCGCGCCCCCTCCCCTAGTCCAATTCAGACTCCCCATGGCGGGGGGCGCGCCACCTCTTGTGGCCTGCCTCCTCCTCTCCACTATGGCCCATTAAGGCCCAATACTTCCCCGGGGGGTTCCGGTAACCCCTTGGTACTCCGAAAAATACCCAAACCGCTCCGGAACAATTCTGGTGTCTGAATATAACCTTCCAATATATCAATATTTACCTCTCAACCATTTAGAGACTCCTCGTCATGTCCGTCATCTCATCCAGGACTCAGAACAACCTTCGGTCACCAAAACACATAACTCATATAATACACATCGTCATCGAACGTTAAGCGTGCGGACCCTACGGGTTCGAGAACTATGTAGACATGATCGAGACACCTCTCCGGTTAATAACCAATAGCGGAACCTGCATGCTCATATTGGTTCCCACATATTCTACGAAGATCTTTATCGGCCGAACCACAATGTCAACATACGTTATTCCCTTTGTCATCGGTATGTTACTTGCCCGAGATTCAATCGTCGGTATCTTCATACCTAGTTAAATCTCGTTACCGAGAAGTCTCTTTACTCGTTCTGTAGTGCATCAACCCGTAACTAACTCATTAGTCACATTGCTTGCAAGGCTTCATATGATGTGCATTACCGAGAGGGCACAGAGATACCTCTCCGATACTCGGAGTGACAAATCCTAGTCTCGATCTATGCCAACCCAACGAACACCTTCGGAGATAGCTGTAGAGCATCTTTATAATCACCCAGTTACATTGTGACGTTTGATAGCACATAAGGCATTCCTCCGGTGTCCGTGAGTTGCATAATCTCATAGTCGGAGGAATACATATTTGACACGAAGAAAGCAGTAGCAATAAAACTGAACGATCATTATGCTAAGCTAACGGATGGGTCTTGTCCATCACATCATTCCACTAATGATGTGATCCCGTTTATCAAATGACAACTCATGTCCATGGCTAGGAAAATTTAACCATCTTTGATCAACGAGCTAGTCTAGTAGAGGCATATATACTAGGGACACGGTGTTTTGTCTATGTATTCACACATGTATCAAGTTTCCGGTTAATACGATTCTAGCATGAATAATAAACATTTATCATGAATAAGGAAATATAAAATAACAAATTTATTATTGCCTCTACGGCATATTTCCTTCAAGTGTGACCCGATCTTTGAGCTTGTAAGCTTTAGGATTCACACCACTTCCGAGTCATGGAAGAGCCAAGCCAGAAGAGAAACCAAAGGTCTAAAACAAGACTCGGCCTGATGACCAGCTCTCACATGAGCCTTGTGCATGCAGAGGCCTAGGAGAAGTTTCCTAAACTTGGAGAGCACGATCAATATGAGATCGAGCAAGATACGGGTTAAGAGTATGACCCGTATTCTTCTGTAAAACTAGGGACTCAACCTGTTATATAAATGGTAGTTCCTAGGACCCAAAGTTAGGTTACAACCTCTCAAAATATAGGTAGTGAAAGTGAATCCTTGTAATCGAGATCATCATCAATATCAATCAGGCAGGAGTAGGATTTTACCTCCACCATGATGCGCCAAACTTGGGTAACTCGTGTCCTTCGTTTTCGATCAACCCCGTTCAAGGCACCACCTAGTTGCCATGGCCTCAAGACTTAATCCTTTCACGAGGACATCTGTTGTGACAAAACTACGATACTCGATGACAAACTTCTTTAGTTCAAACACCCTCCATTGCCACTTCCAAAGAAGCAATATACTTTAGCCTCTATTGTCAAATCTTTCACAGTTTGTGCTCAAAACAATTCCACCTTACTGTGCCACCAGTTTGTGTAATTACAAAACCATAATTAAAATCAAAAATCATTTGTATCACTAGTGAAGATAGCACTGACGTAACTTAGAACGAGCTTGCATCGGTGTAATATTTTACAACTTAACTCTTCATCATGTCCATTACGAGAAATATGCCCCCAAGTACTTCTCAGGTACATAAGGATATCTTCCACTGCTGTCCACAGATCAATATCTTGATCATTGTATTTTGCTCGTAACACTTAAAACAAGTTTGCGATTTCAAACGAAAAAAATCATGATTTTGAAAACTTCATGGATTTGAAAAAAGTTCACGAGTTTGAAAAAGAACTTCACCAATTTGAAGAAAGTACGCATATTTTAAAAATGCTCATGTATTTAGAAAATATTTAGGAATTTGAGAAATGTAAGGGATTTGCAAAAAGTTCACAAATTTGAAACAATTTTGCGGATTTAAAAAGAACATTCATAGATTTAAAAATCTTCATGAAAACTATAAACAATTATCGATTTGAAGAAGTTAACAAAAATTAAAAATTGTTTGCAATTTAAAAAAATCATGAAATTTAAAATGGATAAAGAAAAAGGAAAAAATGAAAAAGAAAAAAAGAAAAAGAAAGAAAGAGGAAACCAAAAAACACAGTGAAACCAGTGAAAACGAAAACTAGAGAAAAACCTAATAAAAAGGAAAATAAAAAGAAAGGCAAAAAACATTTGGAAGCTTTCTAAAACAGGTTAAAAGGGGATCTGACGTGGGTTGGCCTGTCAACAGCGAGGACACCTCTCTCGTGGGCGCTCGCTACGGAATACGTTGTAACGGGCTCGTTAAGCGTCGAACAGGAAACGACTTGTTGACTGACAGTAGCGGCTTTGCTACACACACGGAATAATTTCACGGATTTTTACAGGACGTGCTGATGTGGAAAGGTGTCATTGGAAAGAAGAGGTGAACCGGGCCCCACCCCATAAAAATCAGGGGTAGTTTAAGAGTAAGATGGAAGGGGTCCGTTGCAGCCCCCTAAAGATCCGTGTGTGTAGCATTTTTGCTGATAGTAGAGACGAAATTATTAATTGAGGAGTACTTCTCACAAAGATCACTCTCACCTTCTAAGGTTATGACAAGTGGCGTGCTGCATGTGCGTCCCTTGTCGCATACTATGAGTTTTCTTCTTTTTCGTAGATCCGATTATTCAAAACATTTTACCTCTTAAACCGTGTGTGCAAATCTCGAATCGTTTTCACCGTTGGATTCCTCGCGTCCAGATCTTTAAAACTAGATACCGTGTTAATGGGTTTTGACCAACTTTTTTTCACGAAAAAACCGAACGAAACAATCATCCCGGGAGCTCGGTTTATTTCCCCTTTCCGAAAGAGGCACGGCCATGCCTCTCGCGAAATCACAACGGTGCCTCTCATGAAAGCAAAATTGTGCCTCTAGCGGAAGAAAAAAAAAATAAAAAAACGTATTTTTTTTGTTTCTTAGAGGCACGGTCGTGTCTCTCGTGAAAGCAAAACCGTGACTCTGGCAGACGCAAAATGTGCCTCTAACGGAAGAAAAAAATACAGAAAATGCGTTTTTTTTGTTTCCGAGAGGCATGGCTCGGTCTCTCTAAAAAGCAAAACCGTGACTCTCGCGGAAGTAAAACCGTGCCTCTCGTGAAAGGAAAAAAACACGTTTTTTGCTCAAATGTCTTTGCCCAAAAGCTAAGGAAGACCGATGAAAAACCAAAACGTCGAAAAAACCCCCGGGGAAAACTGTTTTAAAAGACAAAAACGCGTGCGGAAAAATTAAAAAGATCGAAGAGAGCGCCCAGAGCGCGACACGCGGCGGCGGCTGAGAGCATGCCAAGTGGGGTGATCGTTGTGAGGCTCCCGAATGAGCGCTCGTCAACTAGTTGCTCTCCATTAGAGATGCAAACACATGCACTTGTGGCCTCCTGTTAACAAGGCCGGCCCAATGATATGTCGTTCTTTTCAAGGACTAGGCAGAAAAAAGGGTTGGGCTCGGTTATAAGTTGTTGGTGGAGTCGCAACCAAGGCAAAAAGGTTGGGCCCAGATCAAGCTCAGTTGTGGGTCCATGATGGATCGGTAACTGGGAAAATACTTTAGGACCAGTTGTGAGTCGATGGTGGACTTGCAACCGAGGCAAAAAAAAGGATGGGGCTTGGTTGCAAGTTGTCTGTAGACTTGCATTTGATGTGCAAAAAAGGTTGGGTCCAGTTACAAGTTGAGCTTGAGTTTGCAACTAAGACAAAAATCAATCAGGCCAGGATCGAGCGTAGTTACGAATCAATGGTGGACTTGTAACTGGGACAACAAATATTTGGGCCTAGTTGCGAGTCAAGAGTGGATATGCAATTGAGACAAAAAAAACTTTGGGTCGAGTCGCGAGTCGATGGTGGACCTGCAACTGATGCGGAAAAAGGTTGGGCCTAGATCGCGCGCAGTTACGAGTCGATGGTGGACTTGCAACTGGGAGAAAAGAACTTCGGGCCCAATTAGAAGTAGAGGGTGGACTTGATATTGAAGCAAAGAAAAAGAATCGGACCTAGCTATTGGTGGACTTGCAAATGAGGTAGAAAAAAATATTTGCCCACTTAGAACTTTAGGGTCACTTTGCAACCAAGGCAAAAAAGGGTGCCGGACCCAAGTCGAGCCCAGTTGTGAGTTGATGGCGGACTTGCAACTGGAGAAAAAAAATACTTCAAGCCTAGTTGTGAGTTGAGGATGGACTTGTAACTGGGGCAGAAAAAAATGTCAGGCTTGGTTGCAAATTGTTGCTATACTTGCAACTGAGGGTGTGTGGGGGGGCGGATCAAACCAGCTGAAAGTTAAGGGTGACTTTGCAATGTGTAATTGCGCATTAGAGGCAGACATGCAAACTTATCACGTTATTTTTCTTAAAACATTTTTCGGGAAAAAATCGTAGGACATTGTTCCCATTATGTACCAGTTTAAACATATTGGAAAACACGTACACCCATTGACCCTACACTACACATGCGTGAAACCTCAAAGCCCAACGGGCATGCAAACAAAACACATGACCGACAAGGGACGGACATGCACACACATCGATGCAGCAGAGACACACAGGACATAGAGGCCCTAGCGTGCGACCAGAAAAATGGGCCGATGTGGAACACAACCACACAGGACACATCGATCAAATAGTTTCGACAAAATATTTTAGCAATTGATTGTGTAGTGGAAAATTTCGATGTGGCAAAGCTTCATCTAGATGAGAATTAGCAAAACCGTTTAAAAATCGTTTAACATTATTTAAGAAATATACTTCACGTATTTAAAAATATTTTATTTGTCTTTTATAAATGTTTGTTGCGTATTTAAAATTACATACATCATTCATTTAAAAATATGTTCAATTCCATTCCCATTAACTATTGAAAAAAGACAAGAAAAGGAAAGGAATTTTAGAATAGTAGAAAAATAAAATAAATAATAAAGAGAGGAAAAAATCTTGGCCTTGCCACCTCCAGTTGCATGTCGATGGTGGACTTGTAACTAGGATAAAAAAGATCGTACCCAGTTATGAGTCGAGAGTGGACTTGCAACTGGGGC
>NC_057808.1:457935555-457974194 GCF_018294505.1 Triticum aestivum | reverse complement strand
AGTTGAGGGTGGACTTGCAAGTAGGGGGGGGGGGATGTCATGGTCTGGTTGCGTGTCGAGTGTGGACTTGCAACTAGGGAAAAAACATAGCTCGGGTCTAGTTGCGAATCGAGAGTGAACTTGAAACTGGTACAAAAATACTATCGGGTTGTGGGTCAAAGGACGAACTGCAACTGAGGCATAAAAAGGGGTCGAGGGCCAGTTTCATATCAAGGGTGGACTTGCAACTAGGAAAAAATGCTAGGGTCCGGTTGCATGTCGAGTGTGGACTTGCAACTAGGACAAAACAAGGTAGCTCTTGCCTTGATGCGAGTCGAAGATGGATGTGAAACTGGTACAAAAAAATGTCGGGCCCAGTTACGGGTCAAAGGGTGGACTTCCAGTTGGGACAAGAAAAAGGGTCGACGATCAGTTGCAGGTCGAGGGTGGACTTACAACTGAGCAGAAAAAAAACTCAGATCCAATTTGTGAGTTGAGGGTGGGCTTGCAAATGAGACAAAATAAAGTCAGGCCCAGTTGCGAGTCTGGGGTGGACTTGTAACTTGGGAAAAAAAGGTTGAGGGGTTATTTTGCATGTTGAGTGTGTACTTGCAACTGGGACGAAAAAGGATCAGGCCTAATTATGAGTGGAGGGTGAACTTGCAACCGAAGCAAAAGGTCGAAACAAGAAAAAGAATGTTAGGACCAGTTGCGAGTCGAGGTTGGACTTGTAACTATGACAGAAAAAGTCGCTACTAGTTTGCTAGTCGAGTGTGAACTTGTAACTTTGACAAAAAAAAGGGTCGAGGCCCGATTGCGAGTCAATGATGGACGTGCAAACGAGGCAAATAGAAAGCCTAGTTGGGAATATATGGTAGAGTTGCAACTGGGGCAGGCAAGTTGCCTGTCGAGGGTGGACATGCAACTTGATCGGGTGAGTTGTTTGTCAAAGAAGGGCATGCACTGGCCCGCTATGGCCAAGTAACGTATCAAGAATGGGCATGCAACTGGTAGATGTCGGGCAAGTTGTTTGTCAAGGGTGAACAAGCAACTGAGTCGGGCGAGTACCCCTGAAGAACTCGGAGGCGAAGGAGTTGCGGCTGGAGGCGGAGTCCGCGCTGGAGTTTGTTCACCCTTAATGCCCTTAAGCCAAGTTGTGTACAAGCATACGATAGTGGATTTTTCATAAAAAGAAATTTCATAAGAAGGAATGAATTAGAGGCATTGGTATTATGACTAAAAAGAAAGAAAATAAAATAATAACAAAAACAAAATCAATATCAAAATAATGAAGTTTTATAAGGTAGTGGCATTGGTATTAACCTTTAGGAAAAGTAGTGGTTGAACCTACCCTCGGTGCACCCACGCAAGAAGACATATAGAGCTCCTCCGATGTCATTTGACCACCAAACTTGGCAAGCCTCTTTAACATTTGTTGATGATCATTCCCACCAATTTTCAGATTTTTTCAAAATGTTTTGGTATGTTTTCTTGCGTGGATGCACTGTGGGTGCACCAAGGATGGGTGTAGAAAACCACTCTCTACCCTTAAAAAGTAAGAAAATAAAATAAAATTCAAACAAAATCAAAATAATGAAGTTTCCTAAGAAAGAAGCGGGCCAAACCAGCTCACAAAAACAGTCCAGAAAAAATACGTCAAGAAATCGACTAACACAATTTCAAAATTCAAGCTGCTACCTACAGTGAATTAGCAAATCCGCTAAAATAAGTGCAAAAACCACTACACATACAACATATGATTTTGTTGTATCAGTGGTTTATTTTGCATCGGCATGGAATTAAGCAGCTGCATCGCCAGCTCTAGGTTGGACAACACGCCCCCCATGGTAGGCCGCTCCATGCCTTGGTCAGCGAGGCACTTCACGGCCGTCTCGGCGAATTTCTTGAGGCATTCTGGCGTGATCTCGTCCTTGATCACCGGGTCGACGGCGTCCGGCAGGGTGCCGTTCCGCTGGCAGGCAAGCGCGTAATTGGCGAGGCTGACCTGGTCACTTGGCAGCGCCGGGTTCAGCGCCGTCCTTGCCATAAGCACCTCGAAGAGCATGACGCCGAAGGAGTAGACGTCTGACTTGTCAGTGAGCTGCTCCCGACAAAAATACTCCGGGTCAGTGTATCCGTAGCTCCCGTTGACATGACTGGTGCTGAGGTGCATTTGGCTCGCCCTGGTCAGGGCGGACTTGGGGAAGCCGAAGTCCGACACCTTGGCGACCCAATTCTTGTCGATGAGGATGGTGGTGGTCTTGACGTTCCGGTGGATGATGCCGCCGGTGTGGAGGTAGTGCAAGCCCCGCGCGGCACCGATGCACATGTGGAGGCGGTGCCGCCATGAACATGATAGCACCGGCTTGCCGCTGTTGTTGTACAGGTGCTCCCGAAGCGTGCCGTGCTCCATGTATTCCCACACGAGGATCATCTCCTTCTTAAACAGACAAAAGCCAATGAGGGAGACAAGGTGCGGGTGCTGCAGCTTGGACAGCGCCTCGATCTTCGCCTGGACCTCGTGCATGCTCTGCTCCGGTGACGGGTTCCACCGCTTGACCCGGCGTCGCTGAGCTCCCTGTTCTTCTTCCTCTTGTTCCTTTTGTGGTACAACACTACAACCACACTGATGGCCACGATGATCGCGGTAGCGGCCACAACGGCAAGCAAGATCAGCAATGGGTGACGAGCTGTGTCAGCCATGTTCTGCCGTGCACGGACTGACACACAGGTGGAGTGAGGCGGCCGGGCCAATGCAGAAGGAAGGAGATCTAAAGATTGGTGATTAGGACATGCATGGTTCGTTTGGATCGGTCAGAGAGAACAGGGGAAGAGCTAGTCACGGAAAGGAGGGATGGAGTGGGAGCGTTTGTCGGGAGCCAAGTCTTCAAGAGGGCTTCTGCCTTGGATGAGAGCCACAACTCAAAAAAGGAGACGAGAAAATTTCAAAAAAAAGAAAGAAAAGGAGACGAGAGGCAGGTGTGGGAAGGGGAATAATACTACATCTACTAACAACTTACGAAGCCTCACTTAACTTTCCTTCACAACATTCTCTCTCCCCGCCTGATTTCTAGGGGGTGGGCCCCTCCTCCTCTCTAATCCCAATCACAGTTTGTCGTCTGGTTATTTACGTAAAACTTAAAGTAAGTTTTATTAGATGTAGCATTGCTCGTGGGACGGGTAATACTACACCTACGAGTCAGCTGGGGGATTAGTATCGGAGGATTGGGGAGGAAGGGGCCCACCCACTTGAAAATGGGGAGGAGGGAGTTATTTATCCAAAACTATCACACTTGGGGTTAGGGTAACAACTTAGTACCATATTTGAGTCAGGGCATAAAAAACCATCAACTTTGTGCCTAACGACTAACGAAGATCACTGATTGTCTGATAAGCACGTGTCGTGGAATTGTCCTCGTCTTGGGCTTCATGAATCGTCATAGTTATAACCCGGCCCCTCCTAGGTGGGTCATACCTAATAGTTATATCCCCAACAGCACGTGAAAACAACAAAACTGACAAGTTGGGTCCACCTGTCAAGATGACATGGCTTGCTTGTGTGGACAATATGCTGAGTTGGACAAGGTTCCACCTGTAAATGACTCAAGTATTTATCTCTTTTCCATTTTTGCTTTTTCTCCTTGGGATTTTCTTCTTGGGCTTTTCAACAAACAGGTGATGGGCATTTCTTCCTGCACGCCGCCGGCACAGCTCGATGCCCTTGCTGGTCATCCGAGACATGGCCGTCGTGGCTAGCCGCTGGAGCTCCCCTCGCCGCCCTTTCTTTTCCTTCCTCTTCCTTCCTCCCTGATCTCTACAATGCCTGGATGCCATGCCTGCCTTCATGGATGAACTCCACCTCGCCGCGTTGCCCCAGCCCTCTACAGCGCTTGGATCCGACAAGTTCGATCGGTAACTTGTGTGCGCCGTGGTGGAGCGCCATGGCCGTGCCCGTGCTTCCGTGCTCGTGGCGACCGCTAGAGGCCCTGGCCGCGCCCGAGCTCGGGACGCCCGCGAGGAGGCCCTGGCCGCGCCGCCGTCGTGGAGCACCATGGCCACGCCCGTGTTCGCCGCGCCCGCCGGGTGGCCCTGACCGCGCCCGTCGTGGAGCGCCATAGCCATGCCTGTGTTCGTCGTGCCCGCCGGGACGCCCTGGTTGCACCCGTGCTCAAGCAAGCAGCAACCGGCGGCGAAAGCAAGCACGTATGGGCCAAGGTGTGACGGTGTAGCACGTCGCCGTGCACAACACCTCGAGCACTTGGTCACTGGCGCTCCCATCTGGGCCGTGGATGCGACTTCCTGCGTTGTACCTTGTCGCGGGAGGGAGCGTGTTGCTCTCCATGATAGCACAGCCACTGTACGTGGACGCCGGTGCCGAAGAAGAACGGCGCGACTGAGGGAGTCCTGGACTAAGTGGTCCTCGGACAGCCGGACTATTAACATGGGCCGGACTGTTGGGCTATGAAGATACAAGACGAAGACTTCTTTCCGTGTTCGGATGAGACTCTCCTTGGCGTGGAAGGCAAGCTTGGCGATTCGGATATGTAGATTCCTTTCTCTGTAACTGACTTTGTGTAACCATAGCCCCCTTCGGTGTCTATATAAACCGGAGGATTTAGTCCGTAGGACAACAATCATAATCTCATAGGCTAGGCTTCTAGGGTTTAGCCACTACAACCTCGTGGTAGATCAACTCTTGTAATACTCATATTCATCAAGATCAATCAAGCAGGAAGTAGGGTATTACCTCCATAGGGAGTGCCAGAACCTGGGTAAACATTGTGTCCCCCGCCCCCTATTACCATTAGCCTTAGACGCACAGTTCGGGACCCCCTACCCGAGATCCGCCGGTTTTGACACCGACATTGGTGCTTTCATTGAGAGTTACGCTGTGACGTCGAAGATAGGCTTGATGGCTCGCCTTGTTATCAAGGACAACATCACCTCCGGGGGAGCCCTAGCCTCAGGCCAAACCCTCCAGCTGGGCGGCTTTACCATGGCCGCCCGTTCGACCGTCCGGCCGACGATGACTTCTCGGGTCATCGAAAATCGCCTCTGCGTTAGCTCAGAATACTCCGAGCAGATGGATCCGATGGAGTTGTCGTCTTTAAACGAACTCCTAGATCGCATCGCCGCCTTGGGAGTCGCTACGGGCTATGATCGGACTGGGCTTAAACCCGACTAGAGAGAAATTGAATCTCCGCCGATCACCCATCAGATAGCGGTAGTGGAGGAGCAATACGACAACTCTTCCTCTATATTGAGGATGAACTATGTTCGGATTTCGGAGCTCACAGAGCCGGATACCCGCCCACGGGCGGACACGCCCCGTATTCTGAACCTAGAGTCGGACTGTGGGCCTGAAAAATTGGTTGATATCCCGGAGCCCGAGCTGTTAAGCTCGGAAATTTCTCAAACTCCGGATCCCAGATTGGGTCAGGGTTCGGACTTAAATCCACCCGCCCACCCAGATACAAGCGATCTTACCCACATCAGATAGCAGTCCCAGGAAACGGTCCATCACTTTTGGGCCAGATTCCTCCTTGTCAAGGACAAGATCAAAGACTGCCGCAATGAGGATGCAATCTCATTATTCTGCAAAAATTGCACGGACGAGGGAATCCTCAATGCAATCAACCGCCGTCACGTATCACACTTCGTTGACTTGACAACAATAGTACAGAAGTACTGCGCAATGGAAAGCGCCTGGAAAACTTAGGCAGCCTCTTGGGAGCCACCGGTTTCCACTAAACCCCTAGTCCGGACAAAAAGGATGCACCCTCGTCAGTCGCCTGATCCAATAACAAAAAAAATCAAAGCCCGTTACGGGGTGCGGAACCGTTCTGGAGGGATGGCTCGATAGGCCATGCAAAATACACACAACACCGGATACCGTACCAACCCATAGCCTTAGAGCACGTTGGATACTCCGACAGGTGGCCAAGAGCGGCGAAGATCTCCTCACCAAAAATACGACAGAGCAACATCCCACGGAAGACAACAACCCTACAGTATTGACAGTCTTCGAGACCTTCGCCTCAAACAATAGGCGCAAAAGGGCACTCCGTGGCCTCGCCGAAGTCTGCCAAGTTGCAGCAATAAACCCCTGGAACGACACGGCCATAACTTTCAATGCCAGTGACGAACCAAAATTCAGAACAGTTCGGGCACCAGCCGCATTGGTCCTTAGTCCGACTGTGGACGGCTTTCGGCTTACCAAAGTGCTCGTGGACGGCTGCAGCGGACTAAACCTCATTTACGAGAAAACTCTCAACAAAATGGAAATAGGAGCCGCATTGAGCAAAGTAGCACGACCTTCCAAGGAATTATTCCCAGTCGGGAGGCGCGATGTGCGGGAAAAATCACACTCGGTGTGGTATTCGACACGCCGTAGAATTATCGGTCCGAAGAGATAACCTTCCAAGTGGCCCCTTTCAACAGTGGATATCACACCTTGTTAGGGCGAGATGCATTTGCAAGCTCCCAAGCTATACCCCGTTACGGGTACATGAAGCTCAAGATGCACGGGCCCAATGGAATCATCACTCTTGCTAGTGATCCGGACATAGCACTCAGCGCCAAAAACAAAGCCGCCGCCTTGGCCCTCGAGGCATTGTTGGAAGCCCTCGCGGCCGAAGAATTAACCGCGTTGCGCTCCGCGGTGGATAGGGACGACGTGATACTCGATAAGCGATCCCAATCCACCTCTTTTAAACCAGCAGACGAAATAGTCAAATTCCAGTCCACCCAACGGACTGCACGAAGACAGCATCCATCGGGGCACAGCTGGACCCCAAGGTCGACGCCGCACTACGGGCGTTCCTACGCAAAAACTGGGACATATTCACCTGGCACCCTTCTGATATGCCAGGGATCCCACGCAGGCTGGCCGAACACAGCCTAAACATACTGAAGGGATATAAGCCGGTCAAGCAAACATTACGGCGCTTCTCTGAACCTAAACAACAAGCCATGGGAGAGGAGCTAGCCAAGTTACTCGAGGCCGGATTCATCAGAGAGATAAAACACCCGGACTGGCTAGCAAACCTGGTAATGGTACCAAAGAAGGATAAATCCTGGCGCCTATGTGTCGATTTCAAAGACCTTAACAAGGCCTGCCCTAAGGATCCCTCTCCCCTCCCCCGCACCGATCAGATTAACGATGCTACTGCAGGACACGACTCACTGTGTTTCCTCGACGCATACTCCGGATACCATCAAATCAAGATGAAGGAGTCCGATCAGGCCGCAACGACATTTATCACCCCATACGGGCCTTTCTGCTTCAACACTATGCTTTCGGGCTCAAAAGCGCTGGTGCCACCTATCAACGCATGATTCAAACATGCCTGGAGAAACAAATCGGCAAGACAGTTGAAGCATACGTGGACGACGTAGTCATCAAAACTAGGCACGTCGAGTCCTTAATAGACGATCTGCGTCTCACATTCGACAATCTCCGAACATATGACATGAAGCTCAATTCGGAAAAGTGTGTTTTCGGCGTTCCCGCTGGAAAGCTTCTGGGCTTCATCGTTTCCAATAGAGGAATTGAGGCAAACTCAGCTAAAATCCGAGCTCTGTCACAGTTGGCTACACCAACAGACCTTAAACAAGTCCAAAAATTACCCGGATGTGTGGCAGCTTTAAGCCGCTTTATCTCCAGACTAGGGAGAAAAGGCATTGCCACTCTATCGCCTTCTCCGACGCACCGATCACTTCGAGTGGACGGACGCGGCAACGGCCGGATTAGAAGAAATAAAGGCTCTTCTAGCAAGCAACCCAATCCTGGCCGCGCCAAAACGTCGGAAAACCCATGTTATTATACATATCGGCCACACACCAAGTCGTGAGATCGGTGCTCATCGTCGAACGAGAGGAGGACGAACACAAATTCCCGCTTCAGAAGCCGGTATACTACGTATCCACTGTCCTCACACCATGCAAATACCGGTACCCACATTACCAAAAAATAGCATAAGCGGTCTTCATGGCATCCCGGAAGCTACGACACTACTTTCAAGAATGCTCCATAACGGTGGCCTCCGAGGTACCACTCAATGACATAATAAATAACCGCGACACCACGGGCCGGATTGCCAAGTGGGCCGTTGAGCTCCTCCCATTCGACATTACATCCAAACCGCGGCGGGCCATTAAATCTCAAGTACTGGCCGACTTCGTCGCCGAATGGACAGAGGCCAAACTCCCTAAAGAGTACGGTACATATTCCAACTAGATCATGCACTTCGACGGCTCCAAAATGCTGGCAGGCCTAGAGGCAGGCGTTGTCTTAACATCCCCTACTGGAGATACTGTTCAGTACGTCCTACAAATATTATTCATGGACTCCAACAATACAGCCGAATACGAAGCCTTATTGCATGGTCTTCGGATGGCCGTCTCCATGGGCATACAACGCCTGGAAGTGCGCGGGGATTCAAACCTCGCAATATCTCAAATAAATGGAGATTTCGATGCCAAAGATCCAAAGTTGGCGGCTTACCGTAACGCCGTTCTCAAAATATTGGGTCGGTTCGAGGGGCTCGAGTTTCACCATGTGGCTCGAGAAAGTAATCAAGCGGTGGATGTCCTTGCTCGCATCGGCGCCAAACACGACCCCGTCCCACCTAACATCTTTCTGGAAAGGCTTTTGAAGCCATCCGTGGTGTGGGAAGGGGACAACGGCAACACCAATTTGGATCCGAATACAACCCCAGATTCCGAACACACCGACATCATCGGGGACTCAGCCACAGAAAATACACCGTCGGCCCATCTCATCATGGCAGTCATCGCCCCATGGACCGAACCCTTCTTGGCCTACCTTAATAGGCGAGAGCTTCCTGAGGATCAGAATGAGGCACGCTGCATTGTGCGGCGCTCTAAAGCCTACAAGGTTCACGAGGGAGAACTCTATAAGAAAAGCGCTACCGGAGTACTCCAAAGATGTATCTCCGAGGAAGAAGGGCGGCAGCTCTTGGCTGAAATTCATGCCGGTCTCGGCGGTCACCATGCCACGGCTCGGGCCCTTGTAAGCAAGGCCTTCTGTACAGTTGGCCAACGGCCCGAGCAGATGCGCAGGACCTTGTCCAACATTGCATCGGATGCCAGCTTTTCTTCAACCAAAGCCATATGCCACCTACCGCTCTACAAACGATCCCCATCACTTGGCCTTTTTGCGGTCTGAGGGCTTGATATGGTCAGACCCCTTAAAGGAGGAAGCCATAAGAAAAAATATGTGCTAGTTATGGTGGATAAATTCACTAAGTGGGTAGAGGCCAAACCAGTTAAAATGGTCAAAGCCGGGCCAGTGATAGACTTTATATGCGGTGTTGTGCACTGTTATGGTGTTCCACACAACATCATCACCGACAACGGCTCCAATTTCACAGCTGATGAGGTGAAATCCTGGTGTGCTAATCTGGGCATCAAGCTCGACTATGCCTCCATCTACCACCCACAAACCAACAGTCAAGTCGAACGAGCCAATGGTCTTATTATGAGCGGCATCAAACCCAGATTAGTGCTGGGTGGAGGAGCTCGACTCCGTACTCTAGGGGCTGCGGACCATGCCCAATTGTTCTACCGGATATACACATTTCTTCATGGTGTACGGCACAGAGGCTGTGTTGCCCTGCGACATTATTCATGACTCACCTCGAGTCCGCATGTGAAGAGAGAGAGGCCGAGCTTGATCGGCAAGACAGCTTAGATGCCCTGGAGGAGGAGCGCGATGTCACAAAAGCCCGTTCCGCATTCTATCAACAACAGGCCCGCAGATATCAAAGCAGAGATGTACGGGCCAAGACTTATAATGTTGGCGAACTCGTTCTACGCTTGCCGGAGAAGAAAAAGGACAAACTCAAGCCCAAGTGGGAGGATCCCTTCATCATTGACGAAGTACTCACCGGAGGAGCGTACCGCCTGCATGATGCGTCAGACAATCGCCTAGAGCCGAACCCGTGGAACGCGGCCAGACTCTGAAGATTCTATGCCTAGCACCGGACTCTTCGTTCGTCTCCTTTACCCCTTTTCGTTTCCAGTATTTATTTTCCTCTCTTTTCACATTTTTTCCCTTTTAAGCCTTAAAGCTTTTGTGCGGCTAAACCGCGCACCTTTGACGCACACATTCTAAAATATGTACATCAATTATACCTGGGGGCTTCTCGTACAGAAGCTTATTATTATTATTATTATTACTATTATTATTATTATTATTATTATTATTATTTTCAGAGCATCAAGCTCAACACATATGTGTCTTTTTCGCGTATGTACCTTTTCTTCGCCATTATATGCATCGATATGACTTAAGATTTGTCCAAGCTGGGTTGTCTGGCTCCTGTGCTTATGCCCTACGTTCCCGTTAGTTCGGCTAGGGCATAAAGGGAGCACCTTTGCGATTGTTACTGTCGGTTCATCCGGATGTGTACCTCAGACTGGGTGAAGCCGAAAGCTAGCGTTCTTAAGATAATATTCGGTCGACGAACTAGAGATGTTTTTTACTTATCATATTATGAACCCCCACATGTTATGTATGTTGTGTTTTTTCAAACACAGTTCAGACATGCACAATTAATGCATGCTTACCCAGGGAAAGGAACCCTTAACGCAACTATTCTCTCTGGAAGATGTTTCTTACGATCAAAATGTAATATAACATAACTAGCTGGATACATGTCTGTTCAAGCAACTATGACCCCTACACCTGGTTTCCAAGCGTACCCCGGTATATCTTACCGAGCGGGTATTCAGAAACACTCCGCACCTTCGGGTCCAGAGGTTGAAGCGAAAAGGTCTGCCATGACAATCGTTTTACAATCCAGCTAGGGACAAATTTTTCAATTGAAGTACATAGTCACTTGGACTCAAAAACTTCTTCCTCTATGCCATCCAACAGGCCATCTAGCCTACAATCCTGTTGGGAATACTTGGCGGCTACTTGTACCTGGTTATATACCAAACTAACAGGAATTTCTTCTCCATTTGACCCTACAGGTCCGACCCGGGCCATGTGATTCGGGTCGAGTTTGGTATACCGAGTTTTCACCATTGCCCAGGCCTCTCGCGCACCTTCCCGGCAGGCCGATATCTTCCATAATCGGAAGCGCCGCCGCGCTCCCTTGAATAGCTGTACAGGCCCCTCCATACTTCCTGGAGGGGAGTCAGATGGCCATAAGGCCTTGTCAATACTTTGCATCGCCTGCCGAGCTCGCTCATGCATTTGCGACAGCTCTTGTAGCAGATCGCTCGATGATCTGGACACCTCCTCTTTGGAACGGCCCGTCAATATACCTACACATATAATTATTGTCAGTTTCTTTCCTTGCCGAACTATGTAAAGGTAAGTCCGAACACATACTAAATATGCCACCTCGCAGCCTCCTATTCTCCTTCACGGAGTCAGCCAGCTGGGCACGCTCGTCTTTTAGTTCCACGCCCAGCTCGGTGTTGGCATCTTGGAGTTTGTTCTTCTCCGCCCTGACCTGTGTCAGTATACGTTCGCCTGCGGCCAGTTACCTTTGAGCTCCTGGACCTCCCGCTCGTGCGACTTCCGGTGCCTCTTCCAGATGATCTGATGATTCTGCCATAAGATTTGCACCTGTATTAATGCTCCTGGTATATGATCATGTTTTGTCGATAGAGGGGAACATTACCAGACGCCGCCTTCTTGGATTTCTCCAGTTCGGTGGTAGCAGGAGTCAGCTGGGCCTGACACTTTTTCAGCTCTTGAGACAACAGGTTGTTCTTCTCTGTGAGCACCTGGTCATATAACGATCCTTAAATCAGTTGTACCAACTGTTTCAAGTCTCGGGGGCTACTGGTATATGATTATCAGTTTTGCACAAATGTGTACTTATCCGCATATCTTTCAAATACTGGTCTGTGGCTCTGGTAAGCCCATCTCGAGCTTCTCGGATATACGCATCATCCTAATTGAAGGCATTGAAAGCCTCTTCTGAAAACCTGGGGTCGCGAAGAGCGGCTCGCCGGCGCCGATGATTCATGGCGCTTTCCACTTCAGAGTTTGTGATGGATACTTTATCCAAATCCTCTGCAGAGGGACAATCCGGTGTCACTTCCGCGTTAGCCTCAGTCCTTGAGACAGGGTCCGGAATCCGGCTACTAGAGGCATGACCGGCAGGATCCCCAGACATAGTATAGTGAATGTTTTTCCTGATAAGACACAATGGATATTGTCACACTTCAAATGTGACAGCCATAGAGCATATATAAAAAACCATACCTCTTTGATGAAGGCTCGACCGCGCTTGAATTGGCTTTCCTCTTTGAAGGCCTGCCCGGCGTATGCGCAGCCTTCTTGCGCGTCGCCTCAGGTGCAGTGTGGCGCACCGATCGCCTCCCCTTTAGAGCATAATATAGTGCGGTGGGTAAGGCGGAAAGAGGAAATTCTCTCGAAGGATAAGTCTCCTGATTACATACATGCAACGCAGGGAGAAGGCCGGGATAGTAAGCAATGATGGCCACTTCGGTGCCGTCACAGCTCGCCTGGTAAAACACCCCTTCCCCAAGCTCCATGAATATATCTGGATCCTCTTCGAATCCGGGGTCAAGGGCCCAGTTGTGGTCCTCTGGCTGTGGTGCGGGGCTGTGGATCTCCCTGGTAATTTTCCGCCATTCCTGTTATAAATGGATGGATTAATGTTTATGAAAAAGGACTCAGGGAGTAAATGGAGTAGAGTAGTGAGATGGAAACTCACCCAGCTAGGAGGGTTGTACATGGAAAATCCATCTCTGGGCTTGATGCGGATGAACTCCTCCTTCTCCCCTTTGTATAATCCGGACAGTATTTTCGTCAAAGCAGCGGCAGTGTCCGGACCCTTCCGACCGTAGCGGGTGGCATTGTCTTCTCCATTGAAGTGCCACATAGGGTGCCCTCGATATTGGAGTGGCTGAACCCCTCGCATTATGGATATCGCCATAACCTCGACTATTGACAATCCGGATTGAGCGAGCGTCTTTATCTTGCTCTTCAATTGGTGGACTTTCGTGCTATCTTCCTCCCTGAGGCTCCGAGGACGCCAGCTGAGGTGCTTCTTCAATGGAGCACTTGAAAATTCAGGAAGACCCCTTCGGATTGGGTCAGGAAGGGAGACGTCCTCAACATAGAACCATTCGGAAGGCCATTCCTCGGATGCCTTCTTCGGCGTGCCGGATAGGTATCCGGTCCCGGCAATGCGCCATATCTCGGCTCCGCCCACTTGGAATATTGATCCCTCTTGATTATGAGGGACGAGGCATAACAGCTTCTTCCATAACTCAAAATGAGCCTCGCAACCCAGAAATGGCTCGCAAAGAGCAACATAACCCGCAATATGCAGGATGGAGGCAGGTGTGAAGTTGTGCAGTTGGAGGCCATAGTACTCTAGAAGCCCTCGGAGGAACGAATGGATTGGAAATCCAACACCTCTCAGCAAGTAGGGAACAAAGCCTACTCGTTCCCCCCTGGATGGGTTGGGGAACTTCTCCGCCTGCTCCCCACCGTCGAAGGAAGCCAATCCGGCTCGAACGGGAACTAGATCTGCGGGGGGAAGAAATCCCTGGGTCTGCAGCTTCAGCAGTTGGCCGTGGGATACGGAACACTTTTCCAAATCACCCTGTTTGGGGCTGTGAGGGCGGGAGGAAGAACTGGGAGCGCTAGCCATGTTTGGGTGGTTTCTGCTGGCAAGCTCTAAGGATTCCGCGCTTGGTGTGGGCTGGATCTGAAGATCCCCATCTCTTGAAATAGATAACTTTCTTGTATGGTCAGGGTGGTAAGTGAAAAAATGCCCCGACCTCTCGTATTCGCTCGACACGTGGAAGCTGGAATCATGAAGGTGCAGAAGCCGATGAGTGGGACATTAAATTGATGGCTGGATACTGCTCTTTAAGTCAGGTACTTTGAAGTATTCGGAGAAGGAACCCGCCTTGCAATGCGGAAGACAATCTGCGGCCGGACTCATCGTCATTGAAGCCTGGTTCGGGGGCTACTGAGGGAGTCCTGGACTAAGGGTTCCTTGAACAGCCGGACTATTAACATGGGTCGTACTGTTGGCATATGAAGATACAAGACGAAGACTTCTTCCCGTCCGGATGGGACTCTCCTTGGCGTGGAAGGCAAGCTTCGCGATTCGGATATGTAGATTCCTTTCTCTATAACCGACTTTGTGTAACCCTAGCCCCCTCCGGTGTCTATATAAACCGGAGGGTTTAGTCCGTAGGACAACAATCATAATCTCATAGGCTAGGCTTCTAGGGTTTAGCCACTACGATCTCGTGGTAGATCAACTCTTGTAATACTCATATTCATCAAGATCAATAAAGCATGAAGTAGGGTATTACCTCCATAGAGAGGGCCCGAACCTGGGTAAACATTGTGTCCCCCTCCTCCTGTTACCATTAGCCATAGACGCACAGTTCGGGACCCCCTACCAGAGATCCGCCGGTTTTGACACCGATAGCGACCGCGCGGGCGCCACGGCGGAGCGCGCGCTGGAGCTCAATGCATGGTTGCCGGTGGCGCCGCGACGGTGCTCATGGAAGCCATGGTCGCGCCCATGCAGGCTTGCGCGATGCAGGGCATGTCTGTCCTTGGCCATCTACGGCGGAGAGGCCACGGGTGAAGGAAATATGCCCTAGAGGCAATAGTAAAGTTGTTTTTTATATTTCCTTATATCATGATAAATGTTTATTATTCATGCTAGAATTGTATTAACCGGAACTTAGTACATGTGTGAATACATAGAGAAAACAAAGTGTCCCTAGTATGCTTCTACTTGACTAGCTCGTTAATCAAAGATGGTTATGTTTCCTGACCATAGTACATGTGTTGTCATTTGATGAACGGGATCACGTCATTAGAGAATGATGTGATGGACAAGACCCATCTGTTAGCTTAGATAATGATCGTTAAGTTTTATTGCTATTGCTTTCTTCATGACTTATACATGTTCCTCTGACTATGAGATTATACAACTCCCGAATACCGGAGGAACACCTTGTGTGCTATCAAATGTCACAACGTAACTGGGTGATTATAAAGATGCTCTACAGGTGTCTCCAAAGGTGTTTGTTGGGTTGGCATAGATCGAGATTAGGATTTGTCACTCCATGTATCGGAGAGGTATCTCTAGGCCCTCTCGGTAATGCCCATCACTATAAGCCTTGCAAGCAATGTGACTAATGAGTTAGTTACGGGATGATGCATTACGGAATGAGTAAAGAGACTTGCCGGTAACGAGATTGAACTAGGTTTGATGATACCGACGATCGAATCTCGGGCAAGTAACATACCGATGACAAAGGGAACAACGTATGTTGTTGTGCGGTTTGACCGATAAAGATCTTCGTAGAATATGTAGGAACCAATATGAGCATCCAGGTTCCACTATTGGTTATTGATTGGAGATGTGTCTTGATCATGTCTACATAGTTCTCGAACCCGTAGGGTCCGCACGCTTAACGTTCGATGACGATTTGTATTATGAGTTATGTGTTTTGGTGACTGAAGTTTTTTAGAGTCCCGGATAAGATCATGTACATGACGGGGAGTCTTGAAATGGTCGAGAGGTAAAGATTGATATATTGGAAGGTTACATTCGGACACCGGAATGGTTTCGGGAAGTTTCAGAGTACCGGGGGGTTACCGGAACCCCCCCGGGAGAGTAATGGGCCAACATGGGCCTTAGTGGAGGAGAGAGGGCCGACCATAGGAGGTGGCGCCCCCCTCCCCCTTGCCAATCCGAATTGGACAACAGGTGGGGGCGGTGCCCCCTCCTTTCCTTCTCCTACTCCCTCTCCTTTCCCCCTTTGCTACTCCAGAAAAAAGGAAAAAGTGGGGGGGGGCGAATCCTACTAGGAGTGGGGTCCTAGTTGGACTCCCCCCTCCATGGTGTGCCCCCTGGTGGCCGGCCTCCTCCCCCTCCTTTATATACGGCGGCAGGAGGGCAGCCCAAAGGCACAACATTGTCTTAGTCATGTGCGGTGCCCCCCTCCACCGCTTACTCCTCCGATAGTATCTGTCGGGTATCGGGTTCCGGCAAAACCCTTAAGGTTTGAACACTGGGGTGCGCACGAAGATCTCTCCCTACCGAAACGCGCCCACAACCTTGCCGCGGGTTCTAAGCTAGCACGATTAACAACACAAGAGACACGAGGTTTATACTGGTTCGGGCCACCGTTGTGGTGTAATACCCTAATCCAGTGTGTGGTGTGGTGGATTGCCTCTTGGGCTAATGATGAACAGTACAGAGGAAGAACATCCTTGCGAGGAGTGGTGTTGTTGTGGTGGTGTGTTTGGAGAGGAGTCTATCCGTCTCTGTTGGCTCTAGATCCGGTGTTTTCTACTATGGTGGCTAGCCCTATTTATAGAGGCCCTGGTCCTCTTCCAAAATATTGAGCAAGAAGGGATCCAACAACGGCCATTTTGTAAGGGGACAACTAGTACAAGCTATCCTGACTAAAGGTGGTCTTCAACTGCCAAAGGTGCTGGTGATGACGCCGTCTTGGGCTCCACGGTGACCTCCGTCCTGCCGTCCTGCTGGTCTTGGTCTCGTTGCACCGATAAGGAAACCTTTGCCTGATGCCTCGGTACTCCGCGCCTGCGCTTGCCCCCTTTGCACCAAAGAGGAAACGAGGACACTACGCAGGCTGGCGCCCGCCTGGTCTCGATCGTCATGGCTTGCGTCATGGGCACCTCGCGAGGTACCCTTTGCCTTGATCTCTCCGCCAACTCGCGATCCTGCCCGGTGAGGCCGCCCCTGAGGAGGCCTTGCATCGTCCGCCCCGCAAGGCTTGGTCCCTCGCGAGGGTCTTGGGTGTTGGTTGATGAAGACGGGTCGTACTGGGCCACCGGCTGAGCCACGCTGCAAGCCGCACGCAGGCAAGTCTGGGGACCCCCATTCCCAAAATGCCGACAGTATCATCGTAGTGCTTAGGCAAATCCCTGCATGGATCACTTCACCAACAACGTCATCACGCCGTCGTGCTGATGAAACTCTCCCTCAACCCTATGCTGGATCAAGAGTTCATGGGACGTCATCGAGCTGAACGTGTGCTGAACTCGGAGGTGTCATACGTTCGGTACTAGATCCGTTGGATCGTGAAGACGTTCGACTACATCAACCGCGTTAACCTAATGCTTCCGCTTTCGGTTTACTAGGGTACGTGGACACACTCTCCCCCTCTCGTTTCTATGCATCTCCTAGATAGATCTTGCGTGATCGTAGGAAAAAAATTTAAATTGCATGCTACGTTCCCCAACAGTGGCATCCGAGCTAGGTCTATGCGTAGATGATATGCACGAGTAGAACACAAAGAGTTGTGGGTGATAATAGTCATACTCCTTACCACCAATGTCTTACTTTTATTCTGCGGTATTGTTGGATGAAGCGGCCCGGACCAACATTACATGACCACGTTCATGAGACCGGTTCTACCGACGTGCTTTGCACACAGGTGGCTGGTGGGTGTCTGTCTCTCCAACGCCGCGGACTCCTCTCGCGAGCTCATGCTGCACGCGGCGATGCCTCCAAGCACCTGTATCCGCTTCCCTTCATTCTTCGCCATCGAGATGCCACCGAGGGGGCCTCTCGAGCTTTGGCTGCAGCACGCCGACTGCGGTGCTCCGGCGACCGGAGCGGACGTTGAAGTCGTCGCTCCGGGCAAGGTCTTCATGACCCGAGGCTGGGGCGAGGTCGCCCGGGTCTGCCGAACGGGGGGCGCCCTCGTGATTCACTTCGAATACGATGGCTCCTCCTTAATGCTCTTCAAGGTCTTCGACGCAGAAGGCCACCGCCTGGAGTGCTGCCCCAGAGGAGGCGGCCGGGACATCGTCGCGGCAGGAGCTAGGCCTGCCGCTCGCTCTCCCGCCGGCTCCTCCGGCAGCAGCAGTGATGCTTGGGAGTCCAGTGACTCTCCCGAGCTCTTCGTGACTCCGGAGACGAGCGATGACAGCTACGTGCCCCCGAGATCACGCCGTGCCCGGAGCAAGGCGGCTGCATCAGGGTGTCGGCGCAGCTGATCTGGATGGGGTTGGCGCCGGCCTCCCGTGGCCCACTGTTGATGATGGCGTCGGCCCTAGAGGCGCTAGTGGTTAGGATTCCTTCGGAATCTCATCTTTTGTTTCCTGCGAGTAATCGAGAAAACACCCCGTGGGGCATGTAAAGGGTCCGCGATGTCTTTTATTGATGCAATCCTTATTATGAAATCACGCAAATGCTTGTCCTGTCCCGGCTCGGTTCCCCCTTTCTATCCCCGCGACGACTGGTGCTCTACGCTGACAGGTCCCGGTCCCCAGGCAGGCTTCAGCCGTCGCTGGTATGCTAGGTCGCGATGTCGTGGTCAAGGCCAGGAGGTGAGCGCCCGAGGTCCAGTAAGAGCCCCTGAGGCGCGATGCTCGGGAGGTCCCCTTTAGCGCGCAAGCAGCCGCCGAGAGGCAAGAAAGAAGGCGACGTTGCCGTCACAGAGCCGCACTAAGTGAAAGTTCTGCGCTGCATCGATTAGCTATTCCAAGCTTGAAACTTATCTCGAAAACATGGAGTCGTTCCTTCGCGTTGCACCGGACTTGCATGTCGGCAGCTTCGGCGCAGCTAGGTTAGGCCCTTGCGAGCTTTCCCGTTCTCCCCCAGACTCTCCTTTGTGCTCTACGTCCTCAGGTCCCGGCCCTCGAGCGAGCTCAGCCGCCGCTGGTATGCCAGGTCGCGATGCCATGGACAAGGCCAGGGGGTGAGGGCTGTAGAGCCAGTAAGAGCTCCTGAGTCATGATGCTCAGGAGCCCCCCTTTTAACGCGCAAGCGGATCGAGTGGGAAAGAGAGAGAGAGCTCGTGGTGCCACCCGCTTCAGACCTCAGGGGGTTCCTGCCAGGTGACAAGAGAAAAGCACGGATTGCCATTATGATTGCCGGCCGGCCATTGGCTGCTCCAAGAGAGTGGTGAGGGCACTGAGGGCCTGGTGAGGTGACGCTCGCGGGGCTGCCGCGGGCCAGAGCTCGACCACTCAGATTTGTCAACGTTGCAGGGACGGACCCATGTGCAAGCGCCGTGCCAGCGCGAGCGGCTCCAGAGGTAGATGTCAATCGGTCAGGCAATAGTCACAGGCAGGTTAGGCATGAAAGGCAAATCAACTTAGATAAACGCAGATAGGATACATGCCACTGGGTCAGGCCCGGGCGGCTTGGGGATGATGCAGCCCAAGGGACGCCCCCAGCAAGGTAAACTAAAGACATAAGCAAACAGGATACGTGCCGCAGGGACGGACCCATGCGGCCTGGGAATGATGCAGCCCTAAGGGTGCTCCCAGCTGAAATGAACTCGGAAGATATCACCTGGTACCATTGTAGAGGGGGTGTTGGAGTAGCAGAAGACGCGCGATGAAGGGGCCGATCCTCACGAGCCACCAGAGCCCTGAGCCTCGGGAGGCCCTGGGGATCCAGGTGGTTCCTCGAGGACCATCTCCATCTCCGCCAGGACCGCGTGACACCTGGCCTCCTGAGCTGCCAGAATGCTCCGCACATGGCGCTGGTGGGTGGCTGCCGCGTTTGGCGGGCCGAAAAGCATGCGAACCTAGCTGTGCGGCGGACCCTTGCAACATCCCACGCGCGAAGGCCAGATGCGCTTCTGAGTTGCAGCTCGGTTGAGCCCTGGGACATCGATGCAGACGCGCAGCCCACCGTCCTCGCCTGGATGGGGGGACTACGCCACGCAAACGGCGGTCGCCGCGCATGACTCTTGCTTCCTGAAGCTCCTGAATGGCCTTGGTGATGAATTCCTGAGGGTTGGGCTTTCCTTGCCCCGTGCCTTCCTGACGGAAACGTGCTGCGAAGCGCGCCTCCAAGTGGTGCCCGAGCGCCCCCCTCGTGATCCTGGCAATGTCCGAGGCCCTCCAGAAGAGAGCCCCCGAGCCCTGCCTAAGGAGGGCGCCGGTCACGCCTTCCTATGCGATGGAAGGAGGCGCCCCTTGCACGGGCGCGGATCCTGATGCAACACCTCCTGAGATGCCAACCTCCCGAGGCCTTGAGCTGGGCGATGTCTTCTTCTTCTTGGGGATTACCTCAGGAGGGTTCTCGCCCTTGCTGTCCGGGTCCTCGATTGATGCAGCTTTGAAGGCGCACTCGAGGGAGCACACCGCATCCTTCTCTTCGCAGGGGACTGTGATGATTCCGCCGCTTCCTGGCATCTTGAGGACGTTGTAGCTGTGGTGGGTCACCGCCATGAACTTGGCCAGGGCTGGATATCCGAGTATGGCATTGTATGGCAGGCGGATGTGGGAGACGTCGAAGTCGATGAGCTCGGTGTGGTAGTTGTTGCGCTGTCCGAAGGTGACAGGGAGGCGGACCTGCCCTATCGGGGTGGTGGAGCCGTTAGTAACTCCTGAGAAAGGCTTGGTAGGCTGAAGTTGATCATATGGCACTTGAAGGTTGTCGAACATCACAACGGACAGAACATTGAGCCTTGCGCCGCCGTTGATGAGCGTCCTGGGGACTTGCACGTTGCTGATGACTGGAGAACAAAGCATCGGGAGGACGCCAGCGGTAGCCGCACACTTGAGTTGATCTGCTGAGCTGAAAGTGATGGCGCACTTGGACCACCTGAGTGGGCGCGTGGCCTCAAGCCTGGGGAGGACTGCATTCACCTCGCGAGCAAACTGCTTGAAGATGCGTTGAGAGGCTGGGGCCTGAGCTCCGCCCAAGATGCAAGCGATAACACCTGGCTCATGGAAGCCCCCAGCCCCCTTGTCCTGGTGGTGGTCGTCATTCCTTCTTGGCGGTGGCGGCAGAGGAGGAATGCCTGCATTGCCCTACGGGCGGTCCTCGCGAAGCTGATCCCTCCAGGCTCCCTCGCGAGGCTGGTCCTGCTAGCGATCCTCACGAGGACAGTCAAGCCACTCCTTGCGAGGGCCTCGGTCGTCCCAGCATCCTCCGCCTCATCCTCCTCCTCGGCCGTTGCCCCGGTCGTTGCGCTCGGGGCGTCGACCGAAGCGTCCTTCTCGAATGGCCCTGAGCTCCTGGCATTCGTTGGTGTTGTGGGTGTGGAGGTTGTGGTAGGCGCAGAATGGTCGGCTGCCCTTGGACGACTCCAGCTGGTCCCTGCCGCGCTTCGTGTCGGCCTCTGCTGCGAGCACGGCTGCTCCTTTGTGCTTCACGTCCTTGGCCTTGGTTTTCTTCTCTTCTGGGTCTGCAGCTGGAAGCTCGAGGAGGGAGAGGCGGCCCTCCTCAGCTCTTGCGCACTTGGTCGCCAGGTTGAACAGCTCCAGGGATGTGCACAGCTCCTCGTGGATGGCGAGCTCCTCCTTCATCTTGACGTCGCAGACGCCATCGGCGAACGCTAAGATGATGGCCTCGTCCGTCACCTTGGGGATCTTGGGGATGGCGTTGTTGAAGCGCTGGATGTATTTCTGCAGGGTCTCTCCAGGCTGCTGCTTGATGCGGCGCAGGTCACCCACGGCCGGGGGGCGGTCGCGAGTACCCTGGAAGTTGGTGATGAAACGGCTACGCATCTCGTCCCAGGAGGAGATCGAGCCGGGAGGCAGGTTCAGGAGCCAGGTGCGGGCACCATCCTTGAGCGCCATGGGGAACCAGTTCGCCATGACCTTTTCGTCTCTGTTGGCCGCCTCGATGCCCAGCTTGTAGAGCTGCAGGAACTCCGCGGGGTCGGCAGTACCGTCGTAGCGAGGAGGCAGGTCCGGCTTGAACTTGCCTGGCCAGGCGACGCTGCACAGCTCGGTGGTGAAGGCACGGCAACCTGCCGTGGCCACCAGAGCCCTTTGCTGACGCAGGGCTTGCTCCTGAAGATACCCGCGCACCGCTGCCAGGGGCAGCACGGGGTCTTGGCGTGCTCGTGCAGGGATGCGGTCTCGCCGTGCTGGTGCAGGAAGCACGGGAGCACCTTCTTGAGGTCGAGGGATTTCTTGGCAGCTTCTTTCTTGGCGCGCGGGTGTTGGACGAGGTGGTTCACGTCCAGGGGTCGCGCGCCTTGGCGCCAAGGCGCCTTCTTGGGGAGGAGGTGGCAGAGGCGCTCCCTGAGCCGCGTCGCCCATGCATGACAGAGGGCGAGGCGGCGAGAGGGACGGCGCGGGAGAGCCCCCTGCGGCGCTGACGAGCTCGGTGATGCGAGTGAGCCACTCTTCGTAGAGGTCGTCGACGGGGCGGTAGTGCAGGATCTCACGTGCTAGGAGCAACGTGGCCTGCGCGTCCGGGGGGGCGCGACGAGCGTGAGACGACGGACCAGCTGGGGTCAGTGACGGAGTGGCGGTGCGGCCTTCCCGCCGCACCGAGGGGTGCAGCAAAGATGCTTGCTGCTCGTTCCCCGCCGGGCCGGTGGCGGCGTTGGCGGCAGGCGACGGAGAACAACGAGGAGGCCCGCCGACGGGAGCCGTCTTGGCGACGCTCGGCGCGAGCTCGGCGAGCGTCTGCCATGGATGCGACGGAGCGATGGGACGCAGATCAGCGGAGAGTAGATTTTGGCGCACCCCTACGTGGCGCCCCAAATGCCAGATATCGGGTTCCGGCAAAACCCTTAAGGTTCGAACACTAGGGTGCGCATGAAGATCTCTCCCTACCGAAACGCGCCCACAACCTCGCCGTGGGTTCTAAGCTAGCACGATGAACAACACAAGAGACACGAGGTTTATACTGGTTCGGGCCACCATTGTGTTGTAATACCCTAATCCAGTGTGTGGTGTGGTGGATTGCCTCTTGGGCTAATGATGAACAGTACAGAGGAAGAACAGCCTCGCGCGGAGAGGTGTTCTTGTGGTGGTGTGTTTGGAGAGGAGTCTATCCGTCTCTGTTGGCTCTAGATCCAGTGTTTTCTACTGTTGTGGCTAGCCCTATTTATAGAGGCCCTGGTCCTCTTCCCAAATATTGAGCGGGAAGGGATCCAACAACAGCCATTTTGTAAGGGGACAGCTAGTACAAGCTATCCTGACTAAAGGTGGTCTTCAACTGCCAAAGGTGCTGGGGATGACGCCGTCTTGGGCTCCAGGGTGACCTCCGTCCTGCCGTCCTGCTGGTCTTGGTCTCGTTGCACCAATAAGGAAACCTTTGCCTGATGCCTCGGTACTCCACGCCTGTGCTTGCCCCCTTTGCACCAAAGAGGAAACGAGGACACTACGCAGGCTAGAGCCCACCTGGCGCCCGCCTGGTCTCGATCGTCATGGCTCGCGTCATGGGCACCTCGCGAGGTACCCTTTCCCTTGATCTCTCCGCCTCCTCGCGATCCTGCCTGGTGAGGCCGCCCCTGAGGAGGCCTTGCGTCGTCCGCCCCGCGAGGCTTGGCCCCTCGCGAGGGTCTTGGGTGTTGGTTGATGAAGACGGGCCGTACTGGGCCACCGGCTGAGCCACGCCGCAGGCCGCAGGCAGGCAAGTCTGGGGACCCCCGTTCCCAGAACGCCGACAGTATCATCGTAGTGCTTAGGCAAATCCCTGCGCGGATCACTTCACCAACAACGTCATCACGCCGTCGTGCTGATGAAACTCTCCCTCGACCCTATGCTGGATCAAGAGTTCGAGGGACGTCATCGAGCTGAACACGTGCTGAACTCGGAGGTGTCATACGTTTGGTACTAGATCGGTTGGATCGTGAAGACGTTCGACTACATCAACCGCGTTAACCTAATGCTTCCGCTTTTGGTTTACTAGGCGTGGACACACTCTCCCCCTCTTGTTGCTATGCATCTCCTAGATAAATCTTGCGTGATTGTAGGAAAAAATTTAAATTGCATGCTACGTTCCCCAACAGTGGCATCCAAGCTAGGTCTATGCGTAGATGATATGCACGAGTAGAACACAAAGATTTGTGGGTGATAATAGTCATACTGCTTACCACCAACGTCTTACTTTTATTCGGCGGTATTGTTGGATGAAGTGGCCCGGACCAACATTACATGACCACGTTCATGAGACCGGTTCTACCGACGTGGTTTGCACACAGGTGGCTGGCGGGTGTCTGTCTCTCCAACTTTAGTTGAATCGAGTTTGACTACGGCCGGTGCTTGTTGAAGGTTAAAACAGCACACTTGACGAAAAATCATTGTGGTTTTGATACGTAGGTAAGAATGGTTCTTGCTAGAAGCCCGTAGCAGCCACGTAAAACTTGCAACAACAAAGTAGAGGATGTCTAACTTGTGTTTTGCAAGGCATGTTGTGATGTGATATGGTCAAGACATGATGTGATATAAATTGTTGGATGAGATGATCATGTTTTGTAACAAAGTTATCGGCAACTGGCAGGAGCCATATGGTTGTCGCTTTATTGTATGGAATGCAATCGCCATGTAATTGCTTTACTTTATCACTAAGCGGTAGCGATATGATAACCCACAAGTATAGGGGATCGCAACAGTTTTCGAGGGTAGAGTATTCAACCCAAATTTATTGATTCGACACTAGGGGAGCCAAAGAATATTCTCAAGTATTAGCAGTTGAGTTGTCAATTCAACCACACCTGGATAACTTAGTATCTACAGCAAAGTGTTTAGTAGCAAAGTAATATGGAAGTAACGGTAATAGTGGCAAAAGTAACAATAGCAGTTTTGTAGTAATTGTAACAGTGGTAACGGTAAACTAACTAAGCAAAGAGCAATATGTGAGAAGCTCGTAGGCACTGGATCAGTGATGGATAATTATGTCGGATGTGATTCCTCATGCAACAGTTATAACATAGGGTGACACAGAACTAGCTCCAGTTCATCAATGTAATGTAGGCATGTATTCCGAATATAGTCATACGTGCTTATGGAAAAGAATTTGCATGACATCTTTTGTCCTACCCTCCCGTGGCAGCGGGGTCCTATTGGAAACTACGGGATATGAAGGCCTCCTTTTAATTGTCACTTCGGGGTTAATGGATCATAACTCATAATAGGTGACTATAGACTTGCAAGATAGGATCAAGAACTCACATATATTCATGAAAACATAATAGGTTCAGATCTGAAATCATGGCACTCGGGCCCTAGTGCCAAGCATTAAGCATAGCAAAGTCATAGCAACATCAATCTCAGAACATAGTGGATACTAGGGATCAAACCCTAACAAAACTAACTCGATTACATGGTAAATCTCATCCAACCCATCACCGTCCAGCAAGCCTGCGATGGAATTACTCACGCACGGCGGTGAGCATCATGAAATTGGTGATGGAGGATGGTCGATGATGACGACGGCGAGGGATTCCCCTCTCTAGAGCCCCGAACAGACTCCAGATCAGCCCTCCCGAGAGAGATTAGGGCTTGGCGGCGGCTCCGTATCGTAAAAACGCGATGAATCCTTCTCCTTGATTTTTTTCTCCCCAAACGTGAATATACGAAGTTGGAGTTGAGGTCGGTGGAGAACCAGGAGGCCCACGAGGCAGGGGGGAGCGCCCAGGGGGGTAGGGCGCGCCCCCACCCTCGTGGACAGGGTGTGGGCCCCCTAGCCTTGATTCTTTCACCAATATTTTTTATTAATTCCAAAAATAACTTCCGTTGAGTTTCAGGTCATTCCGAGAACTTTTATTTCTGCACAGAAATAACACCATGGCAATTCTGCTGAAAACAACGTCAGTCCGGGTTAGTTCCACTCAAATCATGCAAGTTAGAGTCCAAAACAAGGGAAAAAGTGTTTGGAAAAGTAGATACGATGGAGACGTATCAACTCCCCCAAGCTTAAACCTTTGCTTGTCCTCAAGCAATTCAGTTGACAAACTGAAAGTGATAAAGAAAAACTTTTACAAACTCTGTTTGCTCTTGTTGTTGCAAATATGTAAAGCCAGCATTCAAGTTTTTAGCAAAGATTATGAACTAACCATATTCACAATAACACTTAGGTCACATGTTTACTCATATCAATGGCATAATCAACTAGCGAGCAATAATAATAAATCTCGGATGACAACACTTTCTCAAAACAATCATAATATGATATAACAAGATGGTATCTCGCTAGCCCTTTCCGAGACCGCAAAACATAAATGCAGAGCACCCCTGAAGATCAAGGACTGACTAAACATTGTAATTCATGGTAAAAGAGATCCAGTCATAGTCATACTCAATATAAAGTAATAGTAATGCATGCAAATGATAGCGCTGCTCTCCAACTGGTGCTTTTTAATAAGAGGGTGATGACTCAACATAAAAGTAAATAGATAGACCCTTCGCAGAGGGAAGCAGGGATTTGTAGAGATGCGAGAGCTCGATTTTGAAATAGAGATAAATAATATTTTGGGTGGCATACTTTCATTGTCAACATAACAACCAAGAGATCTCGATATCGTCCATGCTACACACATTATAGGTGGTTCCCAAACAGAATGGTAAAGTTTATACTCCCCCTCCACCAACAGTCATCAATCCATGGCTTGCCCAAAACAAAGGGTGCCTCCAACTAACAACAATCCTGGGGGAGTTTTGTTTGCAATTATTTTGATTTGATTTGAGCATGGGACTGGACATCCCGGTTACCGGCCATTTTCTCGTGAGTGAGGAGCGGAGTCCACTCCTCTTGAGAATAACCCGCCTAGCATGGAAGATATAGATAGCCCTAGTTGATACATGAGCTATTCGAGCATACAAAACAGAATTTCATTTGCAGATTTAGAGTTTGGCACATACAAATTTACTTGGAACGGCAGGTAGATACCGCATATAGGAAGGCATGATGGACTCATATGGAATAACTTTGGGGTTTATGGAAGTGGATGCACAAGCAGTATTCCCGCTTAGTACAAGTGAAGGCAAGAAAGAGACTGGGAAGCGACCAACTAGAGAGCGACAACAGTCATGAATATGCATTAAAATTAATCAACACTGAGTGCAAGCATGAGTAGGATATAATCCACCATGAACATAAATATCGTGGCGGCTATGTTGATTTTGTTTCAACTACATGTGTGAACATGTGCCAAGTCAAGTCACTCGAATCGTTCAAAGGAGGATACCACCCTATCATACCACATCACAACCATTTTAATAGCATGTTGGCACGCAAGGTAAACCATTATAAACTCCTAGCTAATTAAGCATGGAATAAGCAACTATAATCTCTAATCGTCATTGCAAACATGTTTATTCATAATAGGCTGAATCAGGAATGATGAACTAATCATATTTACAAAAACAAGATAGGTCAAGTTCATACCTGCTTCTCTCATCTCAATCAGTCCATCATATATCGTCATTATTGCCTTTCACTTGCACGACCGAACGATGTGGATAATAATAATAGTGCACGTGCATTGGACTAAGCTGGAATCTGCAAGCATTCAATTCAAGGGAGAAGACAAGGTAATATGGGCTCTTGGTTAAATCAACAATAATGCATATGAGAGCCACTCAACATTTTCATCATGGTCCTCTCCTCTCAACCCCCAAAGAAAAGAAAAGAACTAAAACTATTTACACGGGAAAGCTCCCAACAAGCAAAAGAAGAACGAGAAATCTTTTTGAGTTTTCTTTAATCACTACTACTACAGGCATGGAAAGTAAACTAGCTAAAAGATATAACTAATTTTTTGGGTTTTTCTTAAGGTTTTTCAAACACACAAGAAGAAAGCGAGAAAAATAAAATAAACTAGCATGGATAGTACAATGAAAAAGTATGAGCACCGACAACTAGCATGAGTGTGTGAACATGAATGTAATGTCGGTGAGAAATACGTACTCCCCCAAGCTTAGGCTTTTGGCCTAAGTTGGTCTATGCCCATGGATCGAGGCTACTCTCGCCAGTGTACTGAGGAGTGTCATCTGAGTGCCACTGGCTGGCGATCTCCTCCGGGTCCCACTGGTAAAAAGACTGTCCATAAGGGTCAAGTGGTGGTTCCGGCTCAGGCTCTAGAGCTGGTGTCTGGCTCCGGTATGCATAAACGGCCTCCGGCAAGATGAGGTACGTGCCTGAAAACATGACAAACAAAGAGGGTGCAGGCAAGATAATAGTCTCACTGTGAGTTTTATTAAATCTCAAATTATACTTAAGCATCATCTCATTATTTTTAACAATAAATTCATGTGCTACCATACTCTTATAATCTAGAAAAATAGAGGGCAACAGCTTTTCCTCTTTCTCATAATGCCTAATAGGTATCCTAAAGTGTTTAGCAAGGCGTGAAGCAAAGATGCCTCCAAAGATGGGGCCCTTTGTACGGTTGTTTAGCAATAATAGAGCCTAAACTAAAAGTGTTATCGCGAAACAAAGCATGGCACAAAATAACAATATCGGGGGCACTAAGGTTTCCATAGTTCCTGCGACCAATTAAGCATCTACTCAAAAATATTGAAAAGTAACGTAGAACAGGAAAGTGTATGCTAGTAATTCTTGCATCGGAAACCTTCCTCGTTTCCCCTACAGTGATCATATCAATAAATCCATCCACATCTCTACGATGTGGTTCCTCTATGCTGCCCGCAAAGGGTATCTTACAGACCCCACAAAAATCATATAGTGACATCTCCTTAACCTCATCATATAAATGAAACTCCACTGAAGGTGGTGATTTCCTAGCATGAAAGGAAAAATTTTGCACGAAAGTATTAGTGAGTAGGAGATACTGATCGAGCTGGTCGTGGAGGAAGTCGGTGAGGCCTGCATTCTCAGCCAAATGATAAAAATCATCATGAATCTCGGCTGCTCTCAAGAACTCATCACAAGGCCATTCACACGGCCGAACCTCCGCGACGCGAGGGATATTATATTTGGGCTTTTTATTCTCCTCATTTTGTTTCTCCTTCAAGCTTCGGCTCGAAGAGCCCCTCAAAAATCTCTTCATCATTTTCTGAAAATTTCTGAAACTTTTAGTAACTCAAAATAAAAGTGAACCAAACTCAACAAAATCGATAGCAACTACTCCCACAAGTGCCTAGAGACTATATCATGCATTAGAACTACTTGGGACCAAATAAATTTGACATGCAAGCTCAAGAACAGGGTCACCTAGGCAGTAAAAATTTGCAATGAATAAAGTACTAGAACAAAAACTAATTGGACCATTGGAGGAGTCACATACCAAAGAACAATCCCCCAAGGCAGTTTTGTGAGTGGAGCTTTGAGCAAGGAGGTCGAAAATGGCAGCAAGATGAGCTAGAACTCATGCTTGAGTTGGTTGATGATTTTTTTGGGAGGAAGAAGAAGTGTGTGGGTGCAGGAATAAGTGGAGGGGGCCACCAGGGGCCCACGGGGTAGGGGGGCGCGCCCCGGGGGGTCGGCGCGCCCTGGACCCTCGTGGCCAGGTGCTTGCCCCCTCTCGTGTGTTCTCAGTGCCAGATATTCTCAAATATTCTAGAAAAAATCATATTTCATTTTTCAGGGCATTTGGAGAACTCTTATTTTCGGGGTCTTTTTTTATTGCAAGGATAATTCAGAAAATAGACAGAGAATACTATTTTTCCTTTATTTAATCTAAATAACATAAAGTAAAAGGAGGGTACAGAAGGTTGTGCTTTCTAACTTCATCCATCTCATGCTCATCAAAAGGAATCCACTAACAAGGTTGATCAAGTCTTGTTAACAAACTCAATCCGAATCGCATGAAATCGGAGAATTTTTGAATAGCACTAGGTTACCTCAAAGGGGATATGTACATCCCCAATAATAAGAATATCATATTTCTTCTTGATAGTAGGAAGAGGAAATTCAAAACCTCCAATAATAATCGATGGAATTTTTCCAATAGAATTGATACTGTGGACTTGAGGTCGTTTCCTCGGAAAGTGTACCGTATGCTCATTACCATTAACATGAAAAGTGACATTGCCTTTGTTGCAATCAATAACAGCCCCTGCAGTATTCAAAAAGGGTCTACCAAGGATAATCGACATACTATCGTCCTCGGGAATATCAATAATAACAAAGTCCGTTAAGATAGTAACGTTTGCAACCACAATAGGCACATCCTCACAAATACCGACAGGTATAGCAGTTGATTTATCGGCCATTTTCAAAGATATTTCAGTAGGTGTCAATTTATTCAATTCAAGTCTACGATATAAAGAGAGAGGCATAACACTAACACCGGCTCCAAGATCACATAAAGCAGTTTTAACATAGTTTCTTTTAATGGAGCATGGTATAGTTGGTACTCCCGGATCTCCAGGTTTCTTAGGTATTCCACCCTTGAAAGTATAATTAGCAAGCATGGTGGAAATTTCAGCTTCCGGTATCTTTCTTTTATTAGTAACAATGTCTTTCATGTACTTAGCATAAGGACTCATTTTAAGCATATCAGTCAACCGCATACGCAAAAAGATAGGTCTAATCATTTCAGCAAAGCGCTCAAAATCCTCACCATCCTTTTTCTTGGATGGTTTAGGAGGAAAAGGCATGGGTTTCTGAACCCATGGTTCTCTTTCTTTACCGTGCTTCCTAGCAACAAAGTCTCTCTTATCATAACGTTGATTCTTTCATTGTGGGTTATCAAGCTCAACAGCAGGTTCAATCTCTACCTCATTATTATTGCTAGGTTGAGCATCAACATGAACATCATCATTAACATTATCACTAGGTTTATGTTCATTACCAGATTGTATTTCAGCATCAGAAATAGAAATATCATTGGGGTTCTCAGGTGTGTCAACAACGGGTTCACTAGAAGCATGCAAAGTCCTATCATTTTTCTTTTTCTTCTTTTTAGAAGGACTAGGTGCATCATCATTAGTTCTCTGAGAATCTTGCTCAATTCTCTTAGGGTGGCCCTCAGGATACAAAGGTTCCTGAGTCATTTTACCCCCTCTAGTCATAACTCTAACATCATTATCATTTTTCTTATCATTTAATTCATTGAGCAAATCATTTTGAGCTTTAAGCACTTGTTCTACTTGAGTAGTAACCATAGAAGCATGTTTACTAATGAGTTTAAGTTCACCTTTACCTCTAGACATATAATCACTCAAGTGTTCAATCATATAAGCATTACGTTTCAATTGTGTACCAACATAAGCATTGAAGTTTTCTTGTTTAGCCATAAAGTCATCAAACTCATCCAAGCATTGGCTAGCAAACTTAGTAGACAGGGTTTCAACTTTATCATATCTATAGAGAGAATTTACCTTTACTACCCGTGTCGGGTTATCAAGACCATGTATCTCTTCAATAGGTGGTAAATTCTTAACATCTTCAGCTTTAATACCTTTTTCTTTCATAGATTTCTTTGCCTCTTGCATGTCTTCAGGACTGAGAAATAGAATACCCCTTTTCTTCGGAGTTGGCTTAGGAGTTGGTTCAGGAAGCGTCCAGTTTTTTTCATTAGTCAACATATTATTCAATAACAATTCAGTTTGATCAACAGTTCTTTCCCTGAAAACACAACCAGCACAACTATCCAGGTGGTCTCTGGAAGCATCGGTTATTCCATTATAAAATATATCAAGTATTTCATTTTTCATGAGAGGATGATCAGGCAAAGCATTAAGTAATTGGAGAAGCCTCCCCCAAGCTTGTGGGAGACTCTCTTCTTTAATTTGCACAAAATTATATATTTCCCTTAAAGCAGCTTGTTTCTTATGAAAGGGAAAATATTTAGCAGAGAAATAATAAATCATATCCTGGGGACTACGCACACAACCAGGATCAAGAGAATTAAACCATGTTTTAGCATCACCCTTTAATGAGAACGGAAATAACTTAAGATATAGTAGTAATGAGTTTTCTCATCATTAGTGAATAGGGTGGCTATATCATTTAACTTAGTAAGATGTGCCACAACAGTTTCAGATTCATAGCCATAAAAAGGATCAGATTCAACCAAAGTAATTATCTCAGGATCGACAGAGAAATCATAATCCTTATCAGTAACACAGATAGGTGAAGTAGCAAAAGCAGGGTCATATTTGCATTCTAGCATTCAGAGACTTTTCTTTCAGCTTAGCTAATAATTTCTTAAGATCAGATCTATCATTGCAAGCAAGAAAATCTCAAGCAGTTTCTTCATCCATAACATAACCCTCAGGCACAACAGGCAATTCATATCTAGGGGGAGAATCTTCATCATCACTTTCATCAATATTATCAGTTTCAATAATTTCATTCTCTCTAGCCCTAGCAAGTTGTTCATCAAGAAATTCACCTAATGGCACAGTATTATCAAGCATAGAAGTAGTTTCATCATAAGCATCACGCATAGCAGAAGTGGCATCATCAATAACATGCGACATATCAGAATTAATAGCAGAAGCAAGTTGAGGTGTCGCAAGTTTACTCAAAACAGACGGAGAATCAAGTGCAGAGCTAGATGGAAGTTCCTTACCTCCCCTCGTAGTTGAGGGGAAAATCTTAGTTCTTTCATCTTTCAAGTTCCTCATAGTGATCAGCAGATATAAATCCCAAGTGACTCAAAGAATAGAGCTATGCTCCCTGGCAACGGCACCAGAAAATAGACTTGATAACCCACAAGTATAGGGGATCGCAACAATTTTTGAGGGTAGAGTATTCAACCCAAATTTATTGATTCGACACAAGGGGACCCAAAGAATATTCTCAAGTATTAGCAGTTGAGTTGTCAATTCAACCACACCTGGATAACTTAGTATCTACAGCAAAGTATTTAGTAGCAAAGTAATATGGAAGTAACGGTAACAGTGGCAAAAGTAACAGTAGCAGTTTTGTAGTAATTGTAAGAGTGGCAACGGTAAAGTAACTAAGCAAAGAGCAATATGTGAAAATCTTGTAGGCATTGGATCAGTGATGGATAATTATGTCGGATGTGATTCCTCATGCAACAGTTATAACATAGGGTGACACAGAACTAACTCCAGTTCATCAATGTAATGTAGGCATGTATTCCGAATATAGTCATACGTGCTTATGGAAAAGAACTTGCATGACATCTTTTGTCTAACCCTCCCGTGGCAGCGGGGTCCTATTGGAAACTACGGGATATTAAGGCCTCCTTTTAATAGAGTACCGGACCAAAGCATTAACACTTAGTGAATACATGAACTCCTCAAACTACGGTCATCACCGGTAAGTATCCCGATTATTGTCACTTCGGGGTTAACGGATCATAACTCATAATAGGTGACTATACACTTGCAAGATAGGATCAAGAACTCACATATATTCATGAAAACATAATAGGTTCAGATCTGAAATCATGGCACTCGGGCCCTAGTGACAAGCATTAAGCATAGCAAAGTCATAGCAACATCAATCTCAGAACATAGTGGATACTAGGGATCAAACCCTAACAAAACTAACTCGATTACATGGTAAATCTCATCCAACCCATCACCGTCCAGCAAGCCTACCATGGAATTACTCACGCTTGACGGTGAGCATCATGAAATTGGTGATGGAGGATCGTCGATGATGACGACGGCGACGGATTCCCCTCTCCGGAGCCCCGAACGGACTCCAGATCAGCCCTCCCGAGAGAGATTAGGGCTTGGCGGCGGCTTTGTATCATAAAACGCGATGAATCCTTCTCCCTGATTTTTTCTCCCGGAACATGAATATATGGAGTTGGAGTTGAGGTCGGTGGAGCACCAGGGGGTCCACGAGGCAGGGGGCGCGCCCCCACCCTCGTGGACAGGGTGTGGGCCCCCTGGCCTTGATTCCTTCGCCAATATTTTTTATTAATTCCAAAAATAACTTCCGTGGAGTTTCAGGTCATTCCGAGAACTTTTATTTCTGCACAAAAATAACACCATGGCAGTTCTGCTAAAAACAGCACCAGTCCAGGTTAGTTCCATTCAAATCATGCAAGTTAGAGTCCAAAATAAGGGCAAAAGTGTTTGGAAAAGTAGATACGATGGAGACGTATCACGATAGTCGTAGAAGCAATAGTTAGTGAGATGACAACGATGCTACGATGGAGATCAAGGTGTCAAGCCGGTGACAATGGAGATCATGACGGTGCTCTGGAGATGGAGATCAAAGGCACAAGATGATGATGGCCATATCATGTCACAGATCTTGATTGCATGTGATGTTTATCTTTTATGCATCTTATTTTGCTTAGTATGGCGGTAACATTATAAGATGATCCCTCACTAAATTTCAAGGTATAAGTGTTCTCCCTGAGTATGCACCATTGCTACAGTTCGTTGTGCCGAGACACCATGTGATGATCGAGTGTGATAAGCTCTACGTTCACATACAACGGGTGCAAGGTAGTTTTGCACATGCAGAATACTCGGGTTAAACTTGACGAGCCTAGCATATGCAGATATGGCCTCGGAACACCGAGACCAAAAGGTCGAACATTAATCATATAGTAGATATGATCAACATAGAGATGTTGACCATTGAAAACTACTCCATCTCACGTGATGATCGGACATGGTTTAGTTGATATGGATCACGTGATCATTTAGATGACTAGAGGGATGTCTATCTAAGTGGGAGTTCTTTAGTAATATGATTAATTGAACTTAATTTATCATGAACTTAGTCCTGATAGTATTTGCATATCTATGTTGTAGATCAATGGCCCCGTGCTACCGTTCCCCTGAATTTTAATGCGTTCCTAGAGAAAGCTAAGTTGAAAGATGATGGTAGAAACTACACGGACTGGGTCCGTAACTTGAGGATTATCCTCATTGCTTCATAGAAGAATTATGTCCTTGAAGCATCACTAGGTTGAAGGCCTGCTGCAGGAGCAGATGCTGATGTTATGAACGTCTGGCAAGCTCGATCTGATGACTACTCGATAGTTTAGTGTGCCATGCTTCACGGCTTAGAATCGGGACTTCAAAGACGTTCTGAACGTCATGGAGCATATGAGATGTTCCAAGAGTTGAAATTAATATTTCAAGCAAATGCCCGAGTTGAGAGATATGAAGTCTCCAACAAGTTCTATAGCTGCAAGATGGAGGAGAATAGTTCTGTCAGTGAACACATACTCGGAATGTCTGGGTACCATAACCACTTGACTCAGCTGGGAGTTAATCTTCCTGATGATAGTGTCATTGACATAGTTCTTCAATCACTGCCACCAAGCTATAAAGGCTTCGTGATGAACTATAATATGCAAGGGATGGAAAAGACAATTCCCGAGCTCTTCACAATGCTAAAGACTGTGGAGGTAGAAATCAAGAAGGAGCATCGAGTGTTGATGGTTAACAAGACCACTAGTTTCAAGAAAAAGGGCAAAGGGAAGATGGGGAGCTTCAAGAAGAATAGCAAGCAAGTTGCTACTCCTGGGAAGAAACCCAAGTCTGGACCTAAGCCTGAACTGAGTGCTTCTACTGCAAAGGGACTGGTCACTGGAAGCGGAACTGCCCCAAGTATTTGGCGAATAAGAAGGATGGCAAAGTGAAAGGTATATTTGATATACATGTTATTGATGTGTACCTTACTAATGCTTGTAGTAGCGCCTGGGTATTTGATACTGGTTCTGTTGCTCATATTTGCAACTTGAAACAGGGGCTACGGATTAAAAGAAGATTGGCTAAGGACGAGGTGATGATGCGCGTCAGAAATGGTTCCAAGGTCGATGTGATCGCCGTCGGCACGCTACCTGTACATCTACCTTCGGGATTAGTTTTAGACCTGAATAATTGTTATTTGGTGCCGGCGTTGAGCATGAACATTGTATCTGGATCTTGTTTGATGCGAGACGGTTATTCATTTAAATCAGAGAATAATGGTTGTTCTATTTATATGAGTAATATCTTTTATGGTCATGCACCCTTGATGAGTGGTCTATTTTTTGTTGAATCTCGATCGTAGTGATACACATGTTCATAATATTGAAGCCAAAAGATGCAAAGTTTGTAATGATAGTGCAACTTATTTGTGGCACTGCCGTTTAAGTCATATTGGTGTAAAGCTCATGAAGAAACTCCATGCTAATGGGCTTTTGGAATCACTTGATTATGAATCACTTGATACTTGCAAACCATGCCTCATGGGCAAGATGACTAAGACTCCGTTCTTCGGAACAATGGAGCGAGCCACTGACTTATTGGAAATAATACATACCGATGTATGCGGTCCAATGAGTGTTGAGGCTCACGGCGAGTATCATTATTTTCTGACCTTCACATATGATTTGAGCAGATATGGGTATATCTACTTAATGGAACATAAGTCTGAAACATTTGAAAAGTTCAAAGAATTTCAGAGTGAAGTGGAAAATCATCGTAACAAGAAAGTAAAGTTTCTACAATTTGATCGCGGAGGCGAATATTTGAGTTATGAGTTTGGTCTTCATTTGAAGCAATGTGGAATAGTTTCGCAACTCACGCCACCTGGAACACCACAACGTAATGGTGTGTCTGAACGTCGTAATCGTACTTTATTAGATATGGTGCAATCTATGATGTCTCTTACTGATTTACCGCTATCGTTTTGGGGTTATGCTTTAGAGACAGCTGCATTCACGTTAAATAGGGCACCATATAAATCCGTTGAGACGACACCATATGAACTGTGGTTTGGTAAGAAACCTAAGCTTTCGTTTCTTAAAGTTTGGGGCCGCGATGCTTATGTGAAAAAGCTTCAACCTGATAAGCTCAAACCCAAATCGGAGAAATGCGTCTTCATAGGATAACCAAAAGAAACTGTTCGGTACATCTTCTATCACAGATCCGAAGGCAAGATATTTGTTGCTAAGAATGGATCCTTTCTAGAGAAGGAGTTTCTCTCGAAAGAAGTGAGTGGGAGGAAAGTAGAACTTGATGAGGTAATTGTACCTTCTCCTGAATTGGAAAGTAGTTCATCACAGAAATCAGTTCCAGTGATTCCTACACCAATTAGTGAAGAAGCTAATGATGATGATCATGAAACTTCAGATCAAGTTACTACTGAACCTCGTAGGTCAACCAGAGTACGGTCTGCACCAGAGTGGTACGGTAATCCTATTCTGGAAGTCATGTTACTAGACCATGAGGAACCTATGAACTATGAGGAAGCGATGATGAGCCCAGATTCCGCGAAATGGCTTGAGGCCATGAAATCTGAGATGGGATCCATCTATGAGAACAAAGTGTGGACTTTTGTGGACTTGCCCGATGATTGGCAAGCCATAGAAAATAAATGGATCTTCAAGAAGAAGACTGGCGCTGACGGTAATGTTACTATCTACAAATCTCGACTTGTTGTGAAAGGTTTTCGACAAGTTCAAGGAGTTGACTACGATGACACATTCTCACCCGTAGCAATGCTTAAGTCTGTAAGAATCATGTTAGCAATTGCCGCATTTTATGGTTATGAAATTTGGCAAATGGATGTCAAAACTGCATTCCTTTATGGATTTCTTAAAGAAGAGTTGTATATGATGCAACCAGAAGGTTTTGTCGATCCAAAAGGTGCTAACAAAGTGTGCAAGCTCCAGCGATCCATTTATGGACTGGTGCAAGCCTCTCGGAGTTGGAATATACGCTTTGATAATGTGATCAAAGCATATGGTTTTATATAGACTTTTGGAGAAGCCTGTATTTACAAGAAAGTGAGTGGGAGCTCTGTAGCATTTCTAATATTATATGTGGATGACATATTGTTGATTGGAAATAATACAAAATTTCTGGATAGCATAAAAGGATACTTGAATAAGAATTTTTCAATGAAAGACCTTGGTGAAGTTGCTTATATATTGGGCATCAAGATCTATAGAGATAGATCAAGACGCTTAATTGGACTTTCACAAAGCACATACCTTGATAACATTTTGAAGAAGTTCAAAATGGATCAGTCAAAGAAAGGGTTTTGCATGTGTTACAAGGTGTGAAGTTGAGTCAGACTCCATGCCCGACCACTGCAGAAAATAGAGAGAAAATGAAAGTCATTCCCTATGTCTCAGCCATAGGTTCTATCATGTATGCAATGTTGTGTACCAGACCTGATGTGTGCCTTGCTATAAGTTTAGCAGGGAGGTACCAAAGTAATCCCGGAGTGGATCACTGGACAGCGGTCAAGAACATCCTAAAATACCTGAAAAGGACTAAGGATATGTTTCTCGTTTATGGAGGTGACAAAGAGCTTGTCGTAAATGGTTACGTCGATGCAAGCTTTGACACTGATTCGAATGAATCTAAGTCACAAACCGGATATGTATTTATATTGAATGGTGGAGCTGTTAGTTGGTGCAGTTCCAAGCAGAGCGTTGTGGCGGGATCTACGTGTGAAGCGGAGTACATAGCTGCTTTGAAAGCAGCAAATGAAGGAGTCTGGATCACTACTAGGAAAAGGCCTACTAGTGGCGCACCAGTTTTGCCTACTAATGGCACACTACTGGTGCGCCACTAGTACCACGCCACTAGTATTAAATACTAATGGCGCACCACTGGTGCGCCATTAGTATAGGCCACGGTGCGCCATTAGTATTTTTGAATTTTGAAGTCGGGAAAATAGTAGTGGCGCACCGTCTAACCCCCACCGTGCGCCATTTCTATTTTTGAATTTGGATCTGGATCGCGATTTTTTTGCCCATTTTTTGTTCGTTTTTTTGCTTGTTTTTTTCACGAATTTTTTTCAAATTTTGTTCTCGTTTTTGGATCATGTACGTTCTTTTGCCGTGTTCTTTTGCCGGAGAGGAGTTCGCCGGAGAGGAGGGCCGAGGTCACCGGAGAGGAGGAGGAGGAGGTCACCGGAGAGGCGCTCGCCTACATCGCCGGAGAGGAGGAGGAGGAGGTCGCCGGAGAGGAGTTCACCGGAGCACCGGAGAGGAGGAAGGAGAAACCGTGAGGGGAGGGGAGGAGAGGAGGGAGGAGGAGCTCACCGGAGAGGAGGGAGGAGGAGATCACCGGAGAG
>NC_057808.1:457934751-457935396 GCF_018294505.1 Triticum aestivum | reverse complement strand
GGGGAGGAGAGGAGGGAGGAGGAGGTCGCCAGAGAGGAGGAGGAGGAGGTCGCCAGAGAGGAGGAGGGTAGAATGGTGGAGGAGAGAAGGGGAGATGGAGTGGAGGAGAGGTGGAGTGGAGGAGAAGAATGAAGAGGTAAGGAGGAGAGGACCACGCCCAGCCATATATACGGCATAGTAATGGCGCACCGTCGGCAGGTGCGCCATTACTAACTTTTTATTTTTTTTTGATCTATTTTGGATTTTGAAGGCGGGAAGATAGTAATGGCGCACCATGGGCAGGTGCGCCATTAGTAAGTTTGAATTTTTTTGAATTTTTTTGCCTCTCCAGATCTTAAAAGCCCCGTATCTTTTTTTCTGTTAGGTTTTTGAGGATGTTGAAAATGTTTAACGGGGTTCCCCCGATTAAATTCGGATGTAACTTTTCGAGTAGATGATTTTTCATATAAAAAACTTTTTCATCCGAGTTCGTATGCAAAAGTTATGCCCATTTTACAAATTCTCGAGAGATTTTGCAAAAAAGTCAAAAATTCATGTTTGTAAATTTTGCTAACAACTAGACCACATATCACATGGGCATCTTATTTTCTTTTATTTTTTTGACATTTCTATCATTTTTTTATTTTTTAACTAAAAAGGCGGTCC
>NC_057808.1:457902354-457934506 GCF_018294505.1 Triticum aestivum | reverse complement strand
AACATGGGCCTTAGTGGAGGAGAGAGGGCCGGCCATAGGAGGTGGCGAGCGCCCCCCCTTGCCAATCCGAATTGGACAAGGGGTGGGGGCGGGCCCCCCTCCTTTCCCTCTCCTACTCCCTCTCCTTTCCCTCTTTGCTACTCTAGAAAAAAGGAAAAAGTGGGGGGGGGGCGAATCCTACTAGGAGTGGAGTCCTAGTAGGACTCCCCCTCCATGGCGCGCCCCTGGTGGCCGGCCTTCTCCCCTCCTTTATATACAGGGGCAGGGGGCACCCCAAAGGCACAACATTGTCTTAGCCGTGTGCGGTGACCCCCTCCATTGTTAACTCCTCCTATAATATCATCGTAGTGCTTAGGCGAAGCCCTTCGCGGATCTAATCACCAACACCGTCGTCACGTTGTCATGGTGACGAAACTCTCCCTCGACCCTCTGCTGGATCAAGAGTTCGAGGGAGGTCATCGACATGAACGTGTGCTGAACTCGGAGGTGCCATACGTTCGGTACTAGATCGGTTGGATCGTGAAGACGTTCGACTACATCAACCGCGTTAACCTAATGCTTCCTCTTTCGGTCTACGAGGGTACGTGGACACACTCTCCCCCTCTCGTTGCTATGCATCTCCTAGATAGATCTTGCATGATCGTAGGAAATTTTTTGAAATTGCATGCCACGTTCCCCAACAACGGGCCCGTGGTAGGCGCGGGCGGGCAGCGCATCTCATTGTCGCGAATACATCAGCCGGCTCCCCAGTGCGCCGCCGCGCGGCCTCGCCTTTGATGGTGCCACTAACGACACGCCCATAACCTGTTCGATGAAACACCCATGAGAAAATGGAGAGAGAAATAGGAAGAAAAGGTGAAAAAGATAAACACTCGAGTCATTGACAGGTGGGACCCTCATCCAACTCAGCAAATTGTCCACATAGGCATGCCATGTCAGCCCAACAGCCAGGCTCCACCTATCTGTTTCGCTGTTTTCACAACTAAATTCCAGCATCAGTGCTCCGCGTTATGCATTAAGCGCATTTCTTGTGGTTTTTTGTGCCCTAGCTTAAATGTCTTAGTAAGTTGTTACCCTAGCCCCAAGTGTGGTGGTTTTGGGTAAATAACTCGGGAGGAGGGGAGGGGAGAGGAGAGTTAGGTAGGTAGTTTACGTAGGTGTTTAAGTAGGCTTACGTAGATGTAGCATTATCGGTGTGGGAGAAATAGTGAAAATATATTCCCACCACACCAAGTTGGACGTTCCGACCTGTCCGCGACAGCCATCTTGAGGTGTGATTCATGCGGCAGAGCACTGACTAAAGTTTATACTACAATATTCTTGCGGAAGAGCATTGACTGATGTTTATAGTTTTTTTCAATGGAACTGATGTTTATAGTTGTTCAGAAAATCTGGGCCCTTGGGCCTTGGTTGGACCCACCATGATGACCCACAAGTATATGGGGTCAATTGTAGCCTTTTCTATATGTAAGAGTGTCGAACCCAACGAGGAGGACAAGGAAATGACAAGTGGTTTTCAGCAAGGTATTGTCTGCAAGTGCTAAAATTGTAAGTAGCGGAGTAGTTTGATAGCAAGATAATTTGTAACGAGCAAGTAACAAAAGTAGTAACAAAAGTGCAGCAAGGTAGCCCAATCCTTTTGAGGCAAAGGACAGGCCAAAACGGTTTCTTATGATAAGCAAAGTGTTCTTGAGGGTACACGGGAATTTCATCTAGTCACTTTCATCATGTTGGCTTAATTCGTGTTCGGTACTTTGATAATTTGATATGTGGGTGGACCGGTGCTTAGGTCCTGTTATTACTTGAACAAACCTCCTACTTATGATTAACCCTCTCGCAAGCATCTGCAACTAAGAGAAAAGTATTAAGAATAATTTCTAACCATAGCATTAAACTTTTGGATCCAATCGGTCCCTTACGAAATAGCGCATAAACTGGGGTTTAAGCTTCTGTCACTCTCACAACCCACCATCTAATAACTACTCCACAATGCATTCCCTTAGGCCCAAATATGGTGAAGTGTCATGTAGTCGACGTTCACATGACACCACTAAGAGAATGGCACCATACATATCATCAAATATCAAACACATATCAAGTTCACATGATTACTTGCAACATGATTTCTCCGTGACCTCAATAACGAAAGTAACTACTCACAAATGATTAACATGCTCAAGACCAGAGGGTATTAAATAGCATAATGGATCTCAACATATAATCTTCCACCAAATAAACCATATAGTAATCAACTACAAGATGTAATCAACACTACAAGTCACCCACAAGCACCAATCTACAGTTTTGATACAAAGATTGAACACAAGAGATGAACTAGGGTTTGAGGGGAGTTGGTGCTGTGAAGATGTTGATGAAGATAGGCCTCCCCAAGATGGGAGAGTTGTTGGTGATGATGATGACGATGATTTCCCCCTCCGGGAGGGAAGTTCCCCCGGCGGAATCGCTCCGCCAGAGGGCAAAAGTGCTCGTGCCAAAGTTCCGAAGGTGGGCCGAGGAGGGCAGCACCCACCAGGGCACGCCTGGGCCTCCTGGCGCGCCCAGGTGGGTTGTGCCCACCTGGTGGCCCTCCTCTGGTACTTATTTGCTCCAATATTTATTAAATATTCCATAAAAATTCCTCGGGAAGTTTCAGCTCATTTGGAGTTGTGCAAAATAGGTAGCTTGACGTAGCTTTTTCAGGTCCAGATTTCCAGCTGCTGGAATTCTCCCCCTTGGTGCATACCTTGCGTATTATGAGGGGAAAGACATTAGAATTACTCCAAAAAGCATTATTATACAATAAAACAACATAAATAATAGTAGGAAAACATGATGCAAAATGGACGTATCAACTCCGCCAAGCTTAGACCTCGCTTGTCCTCAAGCGAAAACCAAAATCGAAAAACATGTCCACATGCTTAGAGAGAGAGGTGTCGATAAAAACTAAAGTACGGACATAGCAGCATCATGTGACTTATTATAACAGCAACAAACTTTACTATAAAACTTTTATCATATAACTTTTATCATAGACTTCTCATGAACAAGTGACAACTCATCACAACATCAAAGTATAAAGCATAAACTCTATTGGAAACCGACAAACTATGTTCTTAGTCAACTTTGCAACTACAATTCATCATCTTTTCAGGAAGGGTCACGTATCGGAGCCTTTAGGCAAGTCCACATACTCAACCATCATTTAGTCTTCTATGATTGCTGACACTCATCAAATACACATGAGCAAAACATTTAAACCGGACACAAAGAAAGATGGGGGTGTATAGTTTCGCCTCCCAACACACTCACCTCAAGGGTGATGTCAACAATAATAACTTATGCCACCCATATTCAACTGGACATATGTGCCTAGATCTTTTCTCACCACATGATTCTTGCCAAAGGAGAAAACTAAAAGGAATAGAGAGAAAAACTTTGACTCTTGCATGAAAGTAAATACGTGAAACTAACAGATATGCCCTTCGCAGAGGGAAGCAGAGGTTGCCATGCGCTTTTTGTTTGTATGCACAACCCCTTAGTGCAAGAGAATGTCATGTTATATTGCCCATTGTGATGGCAACCTTTATTATGCATTCTGTCGCTTTTATTCTTCACCATCACAAGTTCGTACAACACTCAATTTTCCCTTACACTAAATGATCTCACACTTTTAGAAGCAATTTTTATTGCCCTTTTTGCACCGATGACAACTTACTTGAAGGATCTTGCTCAATTCATAGGTAGGTATGGTGGACTCTCAAACAAGATTTGGGTTTAAGGGTTTTGGATGCAGAAGTAGTATCTCTACTTAGTGCGGAGTTTTTGGCTAGCAAAGATAGCGGCAAGCACCACATGTTGAAGGATCTATGACAATATAACTTCTATGTGAATATGAACAAACATAAATCATTAAGTTGTCTTCCTTGTCCAACTTCAACAATTTTGGCATATAATATTTTGATGGGTGCTCACAATCATAAAAGATTTCTAGGATAGTATATTTATATGTGAATCTTCTCTTCCCTTATTAATTCTTTCATGAGTTGCATCATTGACCAATGCTATGTTTGTCAATCTACAATAAAATTTTCTACTTATACCTTTCCTTGTGTAATGTCATCACTTACCATAAGATTAGCATATGATCTTTTTATTTTTTTTATTTCCTTTCTTTTTATTGCAACAAGAAAGTAAAGAAGGCAAAACTCAAACTAAACTTTATTATATCTCGCACACGATTACAAGGATTGATCACTAAGCAAACTCACAAAAAGAAAGGATTGAACTAAACTTTTATTCATCTAATAGCAAAAGATAACCATTGATCAAACTAAGAAAGTAAAGGCAAAAGATAGTTGAGATTGATACGATAGCGGGGCACCTCCCCCAAGCTTGGCGAAAGCCAAGGGTTGTGCCCATACCCAATACTCAGTTTTCTTTTGGTGGTGATGAAGAAGATGGTGGTGATGAAGTAGAAGGTTTCTTGACCAATACATCTCTGAGCATATCTCTTTAGCTGTGAATCTCTTGAAGAGCTTCATGCAGCAGCTCAGTGTTCTTCTCTACTTCAGCCATGATATGCTTATTTTCCGGACCCCAAGAGTTTGTCCCTACATCACTTTCTCTTGGACGAGATATGTCCCAATTGGACGGTATATGCGCACGAGGAGTGTTTTCGAACCCATAATTATGAATCAAATTGTGAAATTGTTTTGATGTAACCTGTGTAGAGGCCTCCTTGTAGGGAATTCTTCTAGATCTCTTGGGTCCTCTTGATTGTCCAGGAACCTCATGGCTTGATGGGGGTTAGGATGAGTGGAGATACCAGCCAGGGTCCCTCTCTTAGAAGCCGGAGGGTGAATTCCGAATGAGTCCCCCTCATCTTCCTCCATAACGATCTCCGCAAATTCCTCTCCTCTGGATTCTACCTGAAGCAACCAAGCTTCGCCTTCTTCAGTGTTGGAGGAGGGAGAAGACATGATGCCTGGCTCAACAGATCTGATAGAAAACAGCAAGAAAAGAAAACAGGAGATTTCTCCATGATACGGAGGTTAACGGGTTCGGGAGGTATATATGGATTTTTTATCTTGGGGAACAAGCAGAACGGAAGAAAAATGGAGTCCGGAAAGTACCCGAGGCGAGCACAACCCACCTGGGCGCGCCAGGCATGCCTGGCGCGCCCTGGTGTATCGTGCCCACCAGGGTCACTTTCCTAGAAGTTTCTTATTTTCCTAATTTTCTAAATATTCCAAAACTGTCAAAAAATATTTTTGCGGATTTTTCGGAGTCTGTTTACTTACTGTATCACGTACCTCCCTTTTTTCATTATTCTGGAGTGTTCTGAAAGGTTTCCTTTATGTGTTTTCCGGTGTAAAAGTTTAGATAACATTGCTTCCAACATTAATGGGCGTACTTGAGATATAGTGTTTTATTCGTTGCCCATTGACAACCTTCGGGTTAGTCCCTTCGGCATTATTTATTTTGATAGCTCCGGATCGATAGACCTCCTCGATGACATAGGGTCCTTCCCATTTGGAGAGGAGTTTTCCTGCAAAAAATCTGAAACGAGAGTTGTACAAAAGAACATATTCTCTGACTTTGAACTCACGCTTTTGGATTCTTTTGTCATGCCATCTTTTAACTTTTTCTTTGAATAACTTAGCATTTCCATAAGCATGGGTTCTCCATTCATCTAATGAGCTAATATCAAATAACCTCTTTTCCCCAGCAAGTTTGAAATCATAATTGAGTTCTTTTATTGCCCAAAATGCTTTGTGTTCTAACTCAAGAGGTAAATGACAAGCTTTTCCATAAACCATTTTATATGGAGACATACCCATAGGATTTTTATAAGCCGTTCTATAAGCCCAAAGTGCATCATCTAATTTCTTACACCAATTCTTCCGGGACCTATTGATAGTCTTTTGTAAGATTAATTTTATTTCTCTATTGCTAAGTTCAATTTGACCACTAGATTGAGGATGATAAGGTGACGCGGTTCTATGCTTAACATCATACTTAGCAAGCATTTTACGGAAAGCACCATGAATAAAGTGTGAACTGATACGCCTCCAACGTATCTATAATTTTTGATTGTTCCATGCTATTATATTATCTGTTTTGGATGTTTAATGGGCTTTAATATGCTCTTTTATATTATTTTTGGGACTAACCTATTAACCGGAGGCCCAGTGCCAGTTTCTGTTTTTTGCCTATTTTAGAGTTTTGCAGAAAAGGAATATGGAACGGAGTCCAAACGGAATGAAACCTTCGCGAGGATCTTTCTTGGACCAAAAGCAATCCATAAGACTTGGAGTTGAAGTCTAGGACTCTACGAGGAGGCCAGGAGGCAGGAGGGAGTGCCCAGGGGGGTAGGCGCGCCCCCACCCTCGTGGGCCCCTCGTAGCTCCACCGACGTACTTCTTTCGCCTATATATACTCTTATACCCTAGAAACATCAGGGGGAGCCACGAAACCACTTTTCCACCGCCGCAACCTTCTGTACCCATGAGATCCCATCTTGGGGCCTTTTCCGGCGATCTGCCAGAGGGGGAATCGATCACGGAGGGCTTCTACATCAACACCATTGCCTCTCCGATGAAGCGTGAGTAGTTTACCTCAGACCTTCGGGTCCATAGTTATTAGCTAGATGGCTTCTTCTCTCTCTTGAATTCTCAATACAAAGTTCTCCTCGATGTTCTTGGAGATCTATTTGATGTAATACTCTTTTGTGGTGTGTTTCCCGAGATCCGATGAATTGTGGATTTATGAACAAGATTATCTATGAATATTATTTGGTTCTTCTCTGAGTTCTTATATGCATGATTTGATATCTTTGCAAGTCTCTCTGAATTATTGGTTTAGTTTGGCCTACTAGATTGATCTTTCTTGCAACGGGAGAAGTGCTTAGCTTTGGGTTCAATCTTGCATATGCCTTGCCATGTCACTGAGGTTGACTGAGGAAAAACCGTGTCAAGAAGATGCCCCTGAGGGTAATATTTTGCCTTCATTACCTTAGCACATAGCGAGTCTGGGTTAACCAGTAAACGCCAAGCTTGTTTCACCAGAAGATCTTGATTAAATAACCTCAGGTCACGGAAGCCCATTCCACCCTCACCCTTTGGTCGCGTTAATTTATCCGAAGCCAACCAATGGGTTTTCCTCCTATCCTCCTCATCGCCCCACCAAAAATTTCTTATAATCTATGATAAATCCTCACAAAGAGAAGCAGGAAATTTAAAAGTACCCATCGCGTAAACCGGGAGATCCTAAATTACTGACTTAATAAGGTCTTCTTTCACCCCTTGAAGCATATTTATCAATCCAATCAGATAGACGTTTCACTGCCTTTTCCTTAGTAGACTGGAATCTACCAGCTTTCATTCTTCCTTGAGGAACAGGAAGGCCAAGATATTTATCCTCAAAACCCTCCGTAGTAATCTTTAAGATGACCATTGTAGACACTTGGTTTTCCATACTGCACGACTTCCCAAACATAATCGAACATTTATCCGGACTGAGTAACTGACCAGTCCCCCTCTCGTACATATTCAAAATATTCTTGATGGTCAAAGCTTGATCAATGGATCCTTTGAAGAATAATAGACTATCATTAGCAAATAATAAATGAGAGATACGTGAAGCATTTTTGTTCAGCCTGAACTCCTTGAGGGAACCATTCACGCATGCATTCTGGAGCAATAACGGAAGTGCTTCTGCCACAAACAAGAATAAGTACGGGGATAACGGATCACCTTGCCTTAGTCCACAAGAGGGGGAGAACATCTCCAACAGCTGCCCATTCGAACGCACAGCAAACTTCACAGTTGTAACACATGTCATAATCCAATTAATCCACATAGGTGCAAATCCCAATGCGCCAAGCATACTCCTCAAAAAATGTCAATCCACCCAATCATATGCCTTAGCAAGATCAAGCTTGTAAGCGCAAAACTCCCCCCTTTGATCTTTTAGCGTACTCAAAGAATGCATACATTCAAAAGCTATAAGAGCATTATCAGAAATTAACCTGCCTGGAATGAACGCACTTTGAGCAGGGGAGATCATACCATCCAATAGGTGTCTCAGTCTGTTAACAAGACATTTGGAAATAATCTTGTAAATAACATTGCATAGACTGATTGGCCGGAAATCTTTCATTGACTGGGGGTTCTTCACTTTAGGAATAAGAACAATAGATGTGTCATTGACCCCATCTGGCATCCTTCTAGAGGTAAAAAATTGTTGCACTGCTCGGACAATATCATTCTTAATCAATCCCCAATTATGTTGGAAGAATCTAGCTGGAAAGCCATCCGGACCCGGAGCCTTTAAAGGCCCAATTTGGAAAATGTGTCACTAATTTCTTGCTCAGTGAAAGGTTTGCATAACTCATCATTCATATCATCACTAACAAGAGGTCTCACAAGCGGTATAATAATAGTCGGGTCAACCATGGCATCACAAGTATACAATTGGTTAAAGAAGGAATTAGCCATACCTTGAATTTCTTCCATATCTTCTCTTTTATTTCTGTTCTGCATATCTCTGCATCCAATTCCTTGCAAATCCTTGTGAGATCTTATTTGCTTAGTGAGCTGAGGTGACTAGTGCTTTTTCTCTGAACTGAACTCAGACACACCGACTTGCCTCTTTCGGTCAATCCGAAACTTTTCGGTGCCATCGAAGAAAACAACTCGGTGTAGCCGATCTCAATGCTGAGAAAACACTTTGTCATTTGCATCCTGCACATTTTGTTCCAGCTCCACTCAATGATTCTTTTCCTCTACCAGCACCTTATTTTTTCTTGCAACTTTGCCATCTGACTCAAGGACCAATCCTATTTTGACTCACACTCCAGAGAAGACCCTTCTTGGAAATTGATGTCAAAGGGGGAGAGAGAGTTCACATCAAAGCTTAATCATATCAAAAAGGGGAAAGAGTGCTAAATTATCACATCAAGAGAGACCCCAGCTGCTTGGTATTCAAAGAGGAGAGAATTTACATGTCTTTAGAGGGGAAAGACATGTGCATGTTGTTTTTGTGTGTGCTTTGCTCTGGTTTTCTATTCCCTATCTTCTCCCAATATCCCATATAAGATTCAGGGGGAGCAAGACATCTAAGGGAAGGAAATCTTCAAATTCATTGCATATCTTTACCTTTGGGGACATGTATACACTCAAATAGAGTACCTAGTACTCACTCTATACATGTCATCCCAAATCTTGGCACTCTTGTGGTTTACTGCTCTTGCTCTGCTTAGTCGATGTTTCTGTGTTGTCTAACCTTGTTTACTCAGGTTCATCTCTTCCAAAGCTAGCTCAAGACCACAAGGTAAGTATATGCATCACACTCATGTGCATGAGGATATGTTGCTGATGAACATATTGTTTGCGAGAAGGACTCATGAACATGAAGGCGCATTTCTCATATTCACACCATTTACTCTGATGCATATAGCCAAGATACATGTAACTCATTGCTTGCTCTGTCATGATTATGCACTCACATGATCTTATGTTCCATATTTGCATGATTGCATACATGTAGGGGGAGCCTATGCATGTTACATGTCCTTCCAAAGCTTTACTTGCCTTTCTGTATATCTCTATCTAAAGCTTTGACGTATGTTGTCATCAATTACCAAAAAGGGGACATTGAAAGCACAAGTGCTCCCTGGGTGATTTTGGTAATCAATGTCAACATATCTCTTGTTGGACTAATGCTTTTATCTAGTGTATTTCAGATAAGTCCAACAGTGGAGTGGCATGGACAAGAGGATGTGGAACACCTTCAAGCTGCTAAGGACAAAGGATTGGCTCAAGCTCTAAAGTTTAAGACTCTACATTTTCTATTTCAGTGATCCAAGATCACATTGAGTCCATAGGAAAGCCAATACTATTAAAAGGGGATGAGGTGTTGCTTAATGGCTTGCTTGCTCAAAGTGCTTAGTGATATGCTCCAAAGCCCTGAACCACTTTCTCATATCCACATATGTCCCAAACCAAAAGTCAAACCCAACCCCACCGATTTGATCTATTCGGCGCCACCGAGTTCAGTTGACATAGCCACTGCCAGAAACCCTAGTCACTTCGGTCTAACCGATGGGATCTCGGTCTCACCGAGATGGGCTTGCAAACTCCCTGTTGTCTATTACAATATCTTCGGTCTCACCGAGAATATGTAATCAGTCACACTGAGTTTGCCTGACCAACTCTCTGCTTTGCTTATTACCAAATCGGTCCCACCGAGTTGTGTAATCGGTCAAACTGAGATGAGGTTTTACCGTAACCCTTGCACATCGGTTCCACCAAGTTGACGTGTCGGTCCCACCGAAATGCCTAACGGTCAAATTATGAACTAAATCGGTCCGACCGAGTTTTCTAATTCGGTCCCATCGAGTTTGATGAATTGTGTGTAACGGTTAGATTTTGTGTGGAGGTTATATATACCCCTCCACCCTCCCCTCATTCGTGAGGGAAGCCATCAGAACATGCCTACACTTCCAGCATTCATTTTCTGAGAGAGAACCACCTACTCATGTGTTGAGACCAAGATATTCCAATCCAACCATATGAATCTTGATCTCTAGCCTTCCCCAAGTTGCTTTCCACTCAAATCTTCTTTCCACCAAATCCAATCCTATGAGAGAGAGTTGAGTGTTGGGGAGACTATCATTTCAAGCACAAGAGCAAGGAGTTCATCAACAACACACCATCTATTACCTTTTGGAGAGTGGTGTCTCCTAGATTGGTTAGGTGTCACTTGGGAGCCTCCGTCAAGATTGTGGAGTTGAACCAAGGAGTTTGTACAGGCAAGGAGATCGCCTACTTCGTGAAGATCTACCCTAGTGAGGCAAGTCCTTCGTGGGCGATGGCCATGGTGGGATAGACAAGGTTGCTTCTTCATGGACCCTTCGTGGGTGGAGCCCTCCGTGGACTCGCGCAACCGTTACCCTTCGTGGGTTGAAGTCTCCATTAACGTGGATGTATGATAGCACCACCTATCGGAACCACGCCAAAAATCTCCGTGTCTCCAATTGGGTTTGCACAGTCCAATCCGATCCCTTTACCTCCTTGCAAGTTGCATGCTTTACTTTCTGCTGCCCATATACTCTTGCATGCTTGCTTGATATGTATTGTGAATGGTTAAACTTGTGCTTAAACTCCACCTCAACTTGAAAAACTTAAAAAACTGCCAACTTTGTGTGTTGAGGGTCTATTCACCCCCCTCTTGACACCTCTTCTCGATCCTTTGACACCTTCTTCTTCTTCTGCTTTACCTCGCTTGCTTGCGCAGATGCTGTGTCGCCGTGATCGGACCCTGCCAGGGGTTCTCCCTTGCCAAGGTCGGATCCTGCCGGGTCCTGTTTTTCTCCTAAGGGCCTTGCCGCTATTGTCGCCTCTTCCTGAACTTCTCTCTGCGCCACTAGCGCAGCACTAACACTTGATTTGTTGCTGCCAGGTATAGCAGCAACGGCTCTTATGGCCTGGGTGCGACCAGTACTGGTGTAGAGGATAGGTATCTCTTCAACTCCTGCAATGTTGCCTCTGCCTCCGGGGTCCATTTCATTGGACCTGCCTTTTTCAAATCTTGAAGTAGGGGAGGGCACGCTCAGCGGACTTAGAGATGAACCTGCTCAGGGCGGCGATGCAGCCGGCAAGCCTTCGGACATCTTTGACCCGCCTTGGCGCCTCGATTTGCTCAATTGCTTTGATCTTGTCGGGATTTGCTTCGATCCCGCGTTGAGACACGAAGAACCCAAGAAGCTTTCCGGACGGAACGCTAAACACGCACTTCTCTGGGTTGAGCTTGAGGTTGATCTTGCACATGTTTGCAAAAGTTTCTTCCAAGTCCTTTACGAGCGTAGCTTTGTCTTTGGTTTTGACCACTATGTCATCCCTGTAAGCTTCCATGTTTCTATGGAGTTGGGGCTCAAAACTAGTTTGGACCGCTCAAGCGAACATTGAACCAGCGCTCTTCAACCCGAAAGGCATCCGTACAAAACCGTATGTACCACATGGGGTGATGAACGCGGTTTTCTCTTAATCTTCCTTTGCCATGAAGATCTGATGATACCCTGAGTAAGAATCAAGGAATGACAGCAGGTCGCACCCATCGGTGGAGTCCACTATCTGATCGATACGTGGTAATGGGAAAGGATCCTTTGGACAGGCTTTATTGATATCAGTATAGTCGATACATAGCCTCCACTTCCCATTTGCCTTATGTACTACGACCGGATTGGCCAACCACGTCGGGTGAAGAACTCCCTTGACCAAACTTGCCGCCTCCAACTTCCTGATCTCCTCGATGATAAACTCTTGTCACTCCAAAGCTTGCTTTCTGACCTTCTGCTTGATGGGCCGTGCATGAGGGCAGATAGCAAGATGTTGCTCAATCACCTCCCTGGGAACACCGGGGATGTCGGATGCTTGCCATGCAAACACGTCGACATTTCGCCCGTGGGAAGGCGACGAGCGCACTTTCCTATTTGCTGTCAAGGGTGGAGCTTATGACGAAAGCTCCGCCCGTGCCATCCTCCTTGACGGACACCTTCTTGGTTTCCGGCGGTGCCGCCTTGGACCTTTTTCTCTTGCCGGTAGAGCTCTGTGGTACATCTCCAGCGGAAACACGGCACTCCAAGGAGGCGCATTTGCCGGAGATGGTACAGGAGCCCTTGCCAGAGCCAGGAGTCCTGTCGGCGGCTGAAGCCTTACTGATCCTCTTCCCGGTGGTAGGAGCAGGTGCATTGGCGGCAGATGCTGCAACCGCCTCTCGGTAGAGCTGATCGGTGCAAATGAGCGCATCCTTCCTATAGCAGCCGACGGTGATGATGCTCATTGGGCCAGGCATTTTCAACTTGTTGTAGGCATAGTGCAACGCCGCCATGAACTTGGCCAGTGCAAGGCAACGGGATCTCAGCGACATCGAAAATGGTCCTCTCCGTCCTGTAGTTGAGGTCGCCACCAAATGTAACTGGTAGCGTGACCTTTCCCTTGGGCTGACTCCTCCCCGGATTGATCCCTTGGAACGTGCCCGTCTCCTCGAGATCTTCATCGGGGATATGAAGCCTCTTGACCACGTTGGGTGAGATCAAGTTAAGGCCGGCCCCACCATCAACTAACATCTTCGTCACCTTGAGGTTGCGTATTGTTGGGGATACCAACAACGGCAAACACCCGACCGCAGTGATGCGATCAGGGTGATCCTTGGTGTCGAAAACGATAGGCGTGTGAGACCACCTCAACGGCTTCTGGGCGTCGACCATTGGTTTCGTTGCATTAATATCACGCGCCCACTGTTTTAGTTGGCGGTGGGAAGAATGCAGCAAAGCACCTCTGTCGACACAAATGACTTATGTCGCCCTCTGGAACTCATGCTCGGTGGATTCGTCGTCATCATCACGATCGTCATCCTCCTCCTTCTCACGGCCTCGGGCAGGCCTCTCCTGTTGCTTTTCCTTGTTGCTGCGCCCTCCTTGGCCATTGCGCTTCTTGCCGGACCCTTCAGCGCCTCCTTGGCCCTTCTCCTTATCTCGTCTCTCTTACTCATCCCTTTGCTTCTCCACCAGCAGCTCCACTTGGCGGCAGTTCTGGAGGTCGTGGCCCTTGGTACGGTGAATCTTGCAGTACTGCTTGTCGGAGCCAAGGCCAGGCAGGCGTCGCACTCGGCAACCTCCTTGCCGGGGTCGTCGACCTTGGCCTTCTTGGCGGTGTCGGGGTCGCCGGATTCCTCAATGGCAAGCACAGTCTGGCCCTTGCGCTTCCTGTTACGCCGCCGGCCTTTCTTCGCTGGGGCGACGATGTCTTCGTCTTCTGAGTCACTTCCCGCGTCGGAGTCTTCGCCGGGGTACTTCCTTCCTTCCTCCGCTCGGGCGCATCTGTCAGCCAGAACGTATAGCTCGGCAACATCCGCGACCTTGTTCATGGCCAACTCTTCACGCATCTTTCGATTACGCACGTTTTGGTGGAACGCGCTGATGACAGCGGCGGGATGAACATCTAGGATGTTGTACTGCACACGGCTAAACCTCTGTATGTACTTGCGCAAGGATTCGCCGTCTCTCTGAGGGATCACGTGCAAATCACTTGCCTGCCCAGGAGCTACGTGACCGCCTGTGAAGGCACCAACAAACTCATGGCATAGGTCGGACCAGGAGGCAATGGACTCTATCAGCAGATGCATCAAGCATGACATGTTGTTGGGCTTAAGTGCGAACGGGAAATAGTTGGTAAGTATCTTGTCGTCTCGTGCTCCGGCAGCTTGCATCGCAATAGTGTAAACGCTCAAGAACTCGGACGGGTGAGTCTTGCCGTCATACTTCTCTGGGACCTCTGGTTTGAACATGCGGGTGTTGGGCCACTGGAATTGCCGCAGCTCACGGATGAATGCTAGACAAGTGATTGCATATGGCAAGCTACTAGCATCCCCCAGCGCAGGCCTGTACTCAAAGGGCCCAGCACGCCTATCGGACTGGTGACGTGCTTCCCGTCGCCGTTCAATAGTAGTCCGGGCGTCCTCCTTGAGGCACTCTTGAAGAACTTGGCGCTGGTCACGGCGCGTCCGTGGGTCTGATGACACCGTGGACACGTTGTCCCGGGTGTCGCCCCGACGGGCCGACCATGGCGGAGGGGAGTGCACCGTGGTTGCGGCGCCCTCGACCCTTCCACTGCCCGCACGCGTCGGCTCGTCGTTTCGGTGTCGTGAGGAGCTTGTTCCCCGGTGGCCATCTCTGTTGGCATGGCTAATAAGGCTTTGGATAGCGTCCCTCCACTCTTCTTGCTTCTCCAAGGTAGGAGGGAAGTCGAGGAGCAACTGCGCTCGCGACAGCGCTTCTGCTCCCGCGGGTGGCAGCGACAGGCACGAGGAATGGGAGGAACTTGGACTTCTAACAATGTTAGAAGGAGTCCCATCTCGATTCCACCGCCGCGCGCTCTTTTCGCCTGCACCATGATGTGCGTGTTGGCCCTGCATGCCTTGAGAGTGACGCTGAGGGCTCTTGTCGCGGCTATGCCCGGGGTCCTCAACATCGCGGCGCGGTTTGTCGTGCACGAGCTTAGGAGACCGTGGCACGCGCGTTGGCGAGGTCGATCTCCTGCCCTTGGAGGTCCCCGCACCACCCCCAGGTGGCACAGCTCCACCCTTGGGCACGGCGGCATGCCGACCTCCATCGCCGCTGCGGAGGATGCCCGCGGCCTGGCTTCTGGTATTCGGATGATGCGGACGATCTCGATCTCCTCCACCACTGGCGCTCGCCTCGTCGCCTACTCGCGCGGGTGCGGGCGGAGCGGCCCCGGACGGGCCGACCGCCGCGGTCGTCTTCTTCTTCGGAGCCATAGTGATGTAGGTGCTACTGTCCTAACTACAGACCAGATTCTCACAACTAAATCCCCCTACCTGGCGTGCCAAAGATGTCGGGGAAACCAATCACCTATGGGGTCACAAGGATCCCTTATACGTTCGGCGGGGGATTAGTTGCACGAAGAGCAGGTCGAGTCGTTAGCACACAGAGGATTTTTATCCAGGTTCGGGCCGCGGAGATGCGTAATACCCTAGTCCTGCTTTATCTGGTTATATGAGTGTTCTTGAGCTTTTGAACTAGCTACAGTGTGTGCCTTGTTCAAAAGTCCGAATCCTCTCTCTGTGCACCTCGGGCCTCCTTTTATACACAAAGGGGTTGCCACAGTGGCACACAGGAGGTGGAAAGCTACAGTGGTACGAGCTTATCACTCGACCAACGTAGGATAAGCGCATTTAATGTGATGCCTATGTGTCCTCTCGCTTTATTGGGGATGGCAACAGAGGCCATCCCGCCCTTCGCCGCTTCCCCTTGCCTTGCCACGCGTCTGGGCCGTCGAGGCATGTAGCGCCACGCTGGCCAACCAGCTGCTGTGTTGGCAAAGTGGTAGGCTTCCACGAAGATCTGCATGCCGCCACACAGGTGCCTGCTTCACTGGCATGCTTATCGCTGCATTGGAGTGGTGGTGAGGTGGCGGAACCCTGCCGAGCGCGGGCCTGGTCGCGGCCCAGCGGTCGTCCCCGGCAAGGCTTGCCGGGGGCCTTGGATTCGTCCCCGGCAAGGGTCTTGCCGGGGGTCTTTATCATTTGATCCCACGTGGACTCGTGGGTTGTCGATCTCCGTGAGGAGCCGCATGCTACCAGGCATGTGCTCTTCAAATCTTGGTCTTTAACATTGTCGATGGTGTCAGAGATCTCAAGCCCAAGGGTGGTGGCCTTGCTGGTCTCTTCGCAAGCTGCCCCGGCAAGGGGCTTGCCGGGGGCCGCGCAGGTCGCTTCGGCAAAGGCTTGTTGCCGGGCGTGGCCCTGCTTGCCTCTTGCTGCTTACTACTCTGGGCAGCTGTCTTGATATTCTTTGTACTTGTCTTGCCTTCAGCTGTCTTCCTCTGCCTTGCCATGCCCTCCTGTAGGGTGGCTGCGACCGTCCGTGCACAACCTAAGAATAAAAGATATGATAAAAGAGACTTTGTTGCTAGAAAACACGGTAAAGAAAGAGAACCGTGGGTTCAAAAACCTATGCCTTTTCCACCCAAGTCAACTAAAAAGAATGATGATGAAGAATTTGAACGCTTTGCTGAAATGCTGAGGCCAGTCTTTTTGCGTACTCGCTTGACTGATATCCTTAAAATGCCTCCTTATGCAAAGTATATGAAAGATATCATCACAAATAAGAGAAAACTACCAGAAGCTGAAATCTCCACTATGCTTGCTAACTATAGTTTTAAAGATGGATTACCTAAATAACTTGGAGATCTGGGTATACCAACTATACCTTGCTCTATAAAAAAGAATTATGTAAAACTGCTTTGTGTGATTTAGGAGCTGGTGTTAGTGTTATGCCTTTCTCTTTATATAAAAGACTTGACTTGAATAAACTCACACCTACTGAAATATCTTTGCAAATGGATGACAAATCAACTGCCATACCTATCGGTATCTGTGAGGATGTGCCCGTTGTTGTTGCTAATGTTACTATTTTGACTGACTTTGTTATACTTGAGATGCCCGAGGACAACAACATGTCGATTATCCTTGGTAGACCCTTCTTGAATACTGCAGGGGCTGTTATTGATTGCAGTAAAAGCAAGGTCACTTTTCATATTAATGGTAATGACCATACGGTGCACTTTCTGAAGAAACCATTCCAAGTGAATGGTATTAATGTTATTGAAAAATCTCCGACAATCACTATTGGAAGTTTTCAAATACCTCTACCTACTGTCAAAAAAAATGAAATGCTTATTGCTGGGGAAATGCATATCCCCTTTGAGGTAACTTAGTAATTTACGAAAGTTCTTCGGTTTCATGCTAATCGAAAGTGGTTGTTAATAAGACCTGATCAACCTTATTAATGAATCATTTTTGAACGGTATGAAGTTGATGAATTTAGTAAGCACTACCTTTTGTCCCTACCTTTTGTTTTCTGTTTTTATTAGTTAAATAAAATAAAATGCCATGTTTTGTCTGTTTTCTGAATTTCCCGTGCAACAAAAAATGACCCAAAAATAAAAGTTCTCAGAATGCTCTAAAAATTTTACATTAATTTTTTCTGAATATTTCTGAATTTCTGGTGCAAATAATACCAGAGGGAGGTGCACCAGGTGGGCACAACCCACCTGGGAGCGCCAGGACCCCTAGGCGCGCCCTGGTGGGTTGTGGCCCCCACATGGGCCCCCTCACTTATCTCTTTAGCCCACATCATCACTTACCTTTAGATAAAATTCTCCATTGCTCTCTCTCCCGTGTTCTTGAGCTCAAACCCGCGGATTTCGACCTCTTTGCTCGAAGCTTCGTTTCTCAAACTGTTTCGGGGGATTGTTGCTTGGTATGTGACTCCACAGTTTGTTAGTTTTTGTTTTAGTGGTTTATACTTTGAATAATTAGCTACTCTTGGTGCTGTTGTAGATGAGCTTGCATGTTGAGTTCTTAGTGTTCTAAGTAGTTTGAACGCTTGCTATGGCCTCTATGTATCCCTATGAGTAGCTGCTATCAATTTTATAAAGTTTTGCTGACAAATTTTTGTCATCTCAGAAATTTATTTTCAGAAATATGCGAACATGAATATCTTCAGGAAGTTTGGCTCTAAGAAGAACTCCAAGGATGTTATTGGGGAGTCTTCTGACAGTGATCTCCACCCTCGGAGGTTGGCGGAAGTACGGCCGTGCGAATGGCCGCACACCCCTTTCCTACAAGAGGCAGGAATTCTTGAGGAGTACATGCAATATATTGCTAATGCCGGCCTCACCGACTTCATCACAGACGAGTGTGACCAGCACCAAATCCTCACAAACATCTTTGTTCAAAGTTTTACTTTCCTGCCTAGGAATAATCCTCCTGAAGTGAGCTTTGATTTATATGCTGAAAACCATCAGATACCACTTACTGAATTTTGTAACATATGCATGATCCCTTCTGATGGGAGCTTGGCTGAGCCTAGGCCGACTGAGTTTGAGGCATTTTATCGCATTTTGACGGTGGGTGATGAGAGAGGAGTGTCAGACATCACTGCCGGTGGCTTACATTTTCCTGCTGTTCGTTACTTTGCACTTTTCATTACTAAATGCTTGCTTGTTGTTTTACGTCGTGCACTTGAGGGCGACAACACGCATAGCTTGGGAGCTATCGTGGCTCGTCGCCTGCATCTTAATAAATCCCAGGGTAAAATACATGGTGGGATTTTTGCTACTCATTTGGTGGCTCACTTCAATGTTGGGAAACGCCCTCATGTTACCCTCTGACTAAGGTTTACCTAGACCGTCGAGCCATGGAACACCATCACTTTCTTGCACATGATCTCCTAACATCCCTATTCCGTATAACCTGGTTTTTATCATAAGAAGTCGTGATATTATTACGTTGCCTGCTCCTGCTTTGTTTGATTTTGTTGCCAGGGGCAGATATACGATTATGCCTGCAGACATCATCGCCTACCGGAACGCTCAGGCTGCTGCGGAGGCAACACATGAGGAGCCTCAGCAGTGGGATGAGTGGATGCCCGCTCCTCGGCACCCCTACTACCCTCCAGGCTACTGATCAACTACCAAGTTACGCCAAAAGCCTAAGCTTTGGGGAGTACGTGTTTCCACCGACCTTACATTCATGTCCACATATTTCACTTGTTGGTGTTCACACTTTTTCATTGTATCATGCATGCTTAGATTTATTTTCTTGCTTTCTTCTTGTGTGTTTGAAAAACTTTAGAAAAATCAAAAAAAAATAGTTGTAGTAATTTAATTTCTTTGCATGCTTAGTAGTATTAAAAAGAAAACCCAAAAAGATTTCCTTGTTCTTCTTTTGTTTGTTGGGAGCTTTCCCATGTAAATAGTTTTTCTCGTTTTTGCTTTTCCCTTTTATTTGCTTGTTCAAGAAAACCAAAAACTCCAAAAATATTTCAATATGTTTCTCTGAACTTCTTTTCTTTTTATTCGAGTTGTACCAAGGAGAAGACCACGATGAAAATGTTGAGTGGCTCTCATATGAATAATTGTTGAACTAATAAGAGCACATTTTACCTTGTCTTCTCCTATTGAATAAAATGTCTTGCAGATTCCAGCTTAGTCCATGGCACTCTTGCACTATTATTATTTTCATATCGTTCGGTCGTGCAAGTGAAAGGCAATAATGACGACATCCGATGAACTGGCCGTGGCAGGGAGAAACTGGTATGAACTCGACTTGTTCTGTTTGTGTAAATATGTTTAACCTAGTATCCATGATTCAACCCGTTATGATTAAACATGTTTGCAATGACAATTAGAGATTATAGTTTCTCATGCCATGCATAAGTAGCCGGGAGTGAATAATGATTTATCTTGGATATCAACATGGCGTTAAAATGATTGTGATGTAGTATGATGATATGGTATCCTCCTCTGAATGTTCGAGTGGCTTGACTTGGCACATGTTCATGCATGTAGTTGAATCAAAGTCAACATAGCCTCTATGATATTTATGTTCATGGTGTTCGTATCCTACTCATGCTAGTGTCCAATGTTACTTATGCATAATGCATGGTTATGATGGTTGTTGCTCTCTAGTTGGCCGCTTCTCAATCTAAATTGCTAGCCTTCGCCTATACTAAGTGGGAATTCTGCTTGTACATCTAAAAACTTGAACCCAAAGTTATTCCAAATGAGTCCACCATACCTACCTATATGCGGTATTACCATGTCGTCCTAAGTAAATTTGCATGTGCCACCTCCAAAAATTTCTAAAAATTATCCTTTTTGTGTGCCTGGATCGTTCGTGGATCGACAGGAGGTGGTCGGTATCGCCATCGCACGAGAAAATGGGCGGTAATAGGGATGCCCAGTCCCAAACTACAAACATGAAAAAGAGTTCATCTCTGAAATAATCAAACAAAAACTCCTAATGGAGTCAAAACCTTTACTTTTATCGCTTGGGGACCGCCACTAGCGTGCTTAGCATGGAAGATATTGATAACTGATGGTCGTGAAGTGAATAAGAAGGGTGCATGTCTCAAAATATAATTTATCTCTGTTTTAAAAATTGAGCTCTGGCACCTCTGCAAATCACTGCTTCCCTCTGCGAAGGGACTATCTATTTACTTTTATGTTGTGTCACCACCTTCTAAAATAAGCGCCAGAAACTAAGTAGAGCACAGCTGTCATGATTTATGCATTATGTGTAGCTAATGTTGGGTGCATCATGACTAGATCTTTTCTACCATGAATTACAATGTTTAGTCGCTGCTTGAACTTTGGAGATTCTCTGCATTTATGTTTTGCGGTCTCAGAAAGGGCTAGCGAGATACCACTATTGTCATATTATATCATAGTTGTTTTGACAACGTGTTGCTGTTTGAGATATTTTATTATTACTCGCTAGCTAATTATGTCATTGATATGAGTCATTATAATCTTTAAATGTTATTCTTGACATGGTTAGTTATAATGTTGGCTGAAAACCTGGGTGCTATTTAAGTTTATTTATGCAAACAAGAGCAAAAGACTTCGTAAAAGTTTTTCTTTCTCACTTTCAGTTTATCAGCAAAGGTTTAAGCTTGGGGGAGTTGCTATGTCTCCAACGTATCTATTGTTTCTCATGCTTTTCCTCTTGTTTTGGACACTAATTTGCATGATTTGAATGAAACTAACCCCAGACTGACGTTGTTTTCAGCAGAACTACCATGGTGTTGTTTTTGTGGAGAAATAAAAGTCCTCGGAATGGAACGAAACTTTGCGAGGATTTTTTATATCAATAATAAGAATTTCTGGAGCCAAGACCTGCCGGAGAGGGGCACCTGGGTGGGCACAACCCACCAGGGCGCGCCCCCTCTCCTGGAGCGCCCAGGTGGGTTGTACCCACCTGGTGGCCCCGCAGACGACCCCCTAATACTACAAAATCACATATTTCCAGAAAAAAATTAAGGGAGAAAGAATTATCGCGATCCATGAGACGGAGCCGCTGCCAAGCCCTATTCTTCCTCGGGAGGGCAGATCTGGAGTCCGTTTGGGGCTCCGGAGAGGGGGATCTTCGTTCTTCGTCATCACCAACCCATCTCCATTGCTAATTCCATGATGCTCCCCACCGGGAGTGAGTAATTCCTTCGTAGGCTCACTGGTCGGTGAGGAGTTGGATGAGATTCATCATGTAATCGAGTTAGTTTTGTTAGGGCATGATCCCTAGTATCCACTATGTTCTTAGATTGATGTTGCTATGACTTTGCTATGCTTAATGCTTGTCACTTTGGGCCTGGGTGCCATGAACTCAGATTTGAACCGTTTATGAATTCATCATTATATCCATGTTTTAGATCCGATCTTGCAAGTTATAGTCACCTACTACGGTTATGATCCGACAACCCCAGAGTGACAACAACCGGGCCCACTCTCGGTGATGGTCATAGTTTGAGGAGTCCATGTATTCACTATGTGTTAATGCTTTGTTCCGGTTCTCTATTAAAAGGAGCTCTTAATATCCCTTAGTTTCCAATATGGACCCCGCTGCCACGGGAGGGTAGGACAAAAGATGTCATGCAAGTTCTTTTAATGAAGCAGGTATGATTATTTACAGAATACATGCCTAAATTATATCGATGAACTGGACCTAGTGTTGTATCGCCCGAGGTTATAACTGTCACAAGATGAATATCATCCAACAAGTCATCGATCCAATGCCTACGAATTTATCTTATATTGTTCTTGCTAAGTTACTACCGTTGCTACTGCTATCGTTACTGCTACAAATTACTGCTATCACTGTTACTGTTACCATTGCTCCTGCTACTATCATCAAAACTATCATACTACTGTGCTACTAATCACTTTGCTGCGGATAATTAATCTCCAGGTGTGGTTGAATTGACAACTCAACTGCTAATACCTTCAAATATTCTTTGGCTCCCCTTGTGTCGAAACTATAAATTTGGGTTGAATACTCTACCCTCGAAAACTGTTGCGATCCCCTATACTTGTGGGTTATCAGCAGGCTCCTTGGCGGCCTCCCCAGTGGTGGCCTTGCCGGCCTCCCCGGCAGGCCCCGTGAAGGGAGGACAATTATAAGTTGGCTAGAAGCATACGCATTATGAATATCAAAGGTGACTAAGGATGTTTAAAGTATAATCCGACAAAGGGATTATCATGATTCAAGAGCCGAGAAGAGGGCGATTGGAAATATGTCTAGGTTTTCTAAAGTAAGAGTCGGCAGGATTATGGAGCAATTTCAGGGGCAAAATGGTTACAAACAGTTACTATTCGAATGCAACGACATATATAGATCTGAAATATACTGAGGGAAAAGGAAAATAAAAGCCCTAACTATGGCGACGGATGCGGGATTGTTACGAAAGGGATCTAGTTCAACAGTAAAAGGAGTTCAATGCAAGATCAAATCAACTACGGAGTGGTTTTAACATGAGATGGTCAATAATCTGCAGACAAACTACGATTATTTTCCTAAAATGAATCACCGATGAACTTGATGAACTACGGAAGAACTATGGCAGTGGAAGAATGCTATAGATGAGATGCAAGACTTACAGATGTACGCAGAGTAGGTTGAAGATTTCAAGCTTCATGGATGCGACCACGGCGGTTCTGATGAGTCTCGGCGACGGCGTCAATGGGTTTGCTTCCGCTACGGTTGAAGTCAACGTGCTCGAGGTGTTCGCGAGGGTGACTGAGTCGAGAGGAAGAAGAGCATGAAGGGGCGGGGTAAAAAGTGAATCTGAGACCCCACTGGCCTATTTATAGGCATGGTAGGATCGAGGAGACGGGGTGGAACCCCAGGGCAGCGCAGTAAATTTTGGCTAAAAAGGCGCCTCCATTTTCGTGTTGACAAGATTTGACATATCCACTCAAATATTCGTTACGAGGTCATGCACATGTGTCAAAGTGGCTGAAATGATGTAACATATGGAGCAGTAAAAATGCTAAGTGTTGAAGAATTTTGAGACTCATAAACATTTGGATTTTGGGCGGAGACCCGACCATAAGATTTAAAGGAATAAGAAATTATAAGACAGGAAAGATGAAGCGGAAGCTGGCTCTGAAGGAATTCAGACCCGGGGTACAACCCTTCACATATTTTCACTTATCTTATTTTTTCAGGATGGAGTTTAACATGGATGAATCCAAGATAAACTCGGAGCTAATGTTGGGGATATTCCCCACGGGTTAGACCTGGCATAAGTGTTGTTGGGAAACATAGCATGCAATTTCAAAAAAATTCCTACGCTCACTCAAGATCTATCTAGGAGATGAATAGCAACGAGAGGGTGGGAGTGTGTCCACGTACCCTTATAGACCAAAAGTGGAAGCATTAACTTAACGCGGTTGATGTAGTGGAACGTCTTCTCGAATCAACCGATCAAGTACCGAACGTATGGCACCTCCGAGTTCTGCACACGTTCAGCTCGATGACGTCCCTTGAACTCTTGATCCAGTAGAGGTACGAAGGAGTCGATGAGTTCCGTCAGCATGACGGCGTGGTGTTGGTGATGTGATCTGCGTAGGGCTTCGCCTAAGCACTACGACGATATGACCGGAGGAGTAAACGTGGAGGGGGCACCGCACACGGCTAAGAAACAACTATTGTGCTTTGGGGTGCCCCCTTGCCCCCGTATATAAAGGAGGATAGGGGAGGCCGCCGGCCCTAGGGGGCGCGCCAAGTGCGGGGAGTCCCACTAGGACTCCAAGTCCTAGTCGGCCCCAGCTTCCTTTCCAACGAAGGGGAAAGAGGGAAAGAGAGGGACAGGCAAAGGGGGGCCGCGCCCCCTCCCCTAGTCCAATTCGGACTCCTCATGGGGGGGCGCCACCTCTTGTGGCCTGCCTCCTCCTCTCCACTATGGCCCATTAAGGCCCAATACTTCCCCGGGGGGTTCCGGTAACCCCTCGGTACTCCGAAAAATACTCGAACCTCTCCGGAACCATTCCGGTGTCCGAATATAACCTTCCAATATATCAATCTTTACCTCTCGACCATTTCGAGACTCCTCGTCTTGTCCGTGATCTTATCCGAGATCCGAACAACCTTCAAGTCCAGGATCTTACCTCTCAGTCCAGCTTTGGGTTTCTTCCCGGGAGTGACAACTTGCTTCTCATTCTTCTTGAAGTTCCCCTTCTTCCCTTTGCCCTTTTTCTTGAAACTAGTGGTCTTGTTAACCATCAACACTTGATGCTCCTTCTTGATTTCTACATCCACAACCTTTAGAATTGCGAAGAGCTCAGGAATTGTCTTTTCCATCCCTTGCATATTATAGTTCATCACGAAGCCTTTATAGCTTGGTGGTAGTGATTGAAGAACTATGTCATTGACACTATCATCAGCAAGATTAACTCCCAGTTGAGTCAAGTGGTTATGGTACCCAGACATTCTGAGTATGTGCTCACTAACAGAACTGTTCTCCTCCACCTTGCAGCTATAGAACTTGTTGGAGACTTCATATCTCTCAACTCGGGCATTTTCTTGAAATATTAACTTTAACTCCTGGAACATCTCATATGGTCCATGATGTTCAAAAATTCTTTGAAGTCCCGATTCTAAGCCATAAAGCATGGCACACTGAACTAACGAGTAGTCATCAACACGCGACTGCTAGGCATTCACAATGTCTGTAGTTGCTGGGGCAGGTGGTACACCTAGCGGTGCATCAAGGACATAATTCTTCTGTGCGGCAATGAGGATAATCCTCAAGTTACGGACCCAGTCCGTGTAGTTGCTACCATCATCTTATAACTTAGCTTTCTCTAGGAACACACTAAAATTCAAAGGAACGGTAGCACGAGCCATTGGTCTACAACATAGATATGCAAAAACTATCAGGACTAAGTTCATGATAAATTAAGTTCAATTAATCATATTACTTAAGAACTCCCACTTATATAGACATCCCTCAAGACATATAAATGATACGGATCCAAATCAACTAAACCATGTCTGATCATCACGTGAGATGAAGTATTCATCAATGGTGAACATCACTATGTTAATCATGTCTACTATATGATTCACGTTCGACCTTTCCATCTCCAGTGTTCCGAGGCCATATATGTATATGCCAGGTTCGTCAAGTTTAACCCGAGTATTCCGCGTGTGCCAAACTGGCTTGCACCCGTTGTATTTGAATGTAGAGTTTATCACACCCGATCATCACGTGGTGTCTCAGCACGAAGAACTTTTGCAAGGGTGCATACTCGGGGAGAACACTTATACCTTGAAATTTTAGTAAGGGATCATCTTATAATGCTACCGCCGTACTAAGCAAAATAATATGCATAAAGATAAACATCACATGCAAGCAAAATATGTGACATGATATGGTCATCATCATCTTGTGCTTTTCATCTCCATCATCGAAGCAACGTCATGATCTCCATCGTCACCGGCTTGACACCTTGATCTCCATCGTAGCGTCGTGGTCGTATCACTAACCATTGCTTCTACGACTATCGCTATCGCTTGGTGATACAGTAAAGCAATTACATAGTGTTTGTATTTCATAAAATAAAGCGAGAACCATATAAGACATTGGTCATATAAGGTTGGTCCGGGCCGCTTCATCAAACAATACCGTCGAATCAAAATAAGACATCGGTGGTAAGAAGTATGACGATCACCGCCCACAACTCTTTGTGTTCTACTCGTGCATATCATCTACGCATAGACCTGGCTCGGATGCCACTGTTGGGAAACGTATCATACAATTTCAAAAAAATTCCTACGCTCACGCAAGATCTATCTAGGAGATGCATAGCAACGAGAGGGGGAGAGTGTGTCCAGGTACCCTCGTAGACCGAAAACGGAAGCGTTAACTTAACGCGGTTGATGTAGTCGAATGTCTTCTCGAATCAACCGATCAAGTAGCGAACGTACGGCACCTCTGAGTTCTGCACACGTTCAGCTTGATGACGTCCCTCGAACTCTTGCTCCAGTAGAGGTACGAAGGAGTCGATGAGTTCCGTCAGCAAGATGGTGTGGTGACGGTGTTGGTGATGTGATCCGCGCAGGGCTTCGCCTAAGCACTACGACAATATGACCGGAGGAGTAAATAGTGGAGGGGGGCACCGCACACGGCTAAGAAACAACTATTGTGCTTTGGAGTGCCCCCTTGCCCCCGTATATAAAGGAGGATAGGGGAGGCCACCGGCCCTAGGGGGCGTGCCAAGTGGGGGGGAGTCCCACTAGGACTCCAAGCCCTAGTCGCCCCCCCTCCTTTCCAACGGAGGGGAAAGAGGGAAAGAGAGGGAGAGGGAGAGGGAAAGGGGGGCCGCGCCCCCTCCCCTAGTCCAATTCAGACTCCCCATGGCGGGGGGGCGCGCAACCTCTTGTGGCCTGCCTCCTCCTCTCCACTATGGCCCATTAAGGCCCAATACTTCCCCGGGGGGTTCCGGTAACCCCTTGGTACTCCGAAAAATACCCAAACCTCTCCGGAACAATTCTGGTGTCTGAATATAACCTTCCAATATATCAATATTTACCTCTCAACCATTTAGAGACTCCTCGTCATGTCCGTCATCTCATCCAGGACTCAGAACAACCTTCGGTCACCAAAACACATAACTCATATAATACACATCGTCATCGAACGTTAAGCGTGCGGACCCTACGGGTTCGAGAACTATGTAGACATGATCGAGACACCTCTCCGGTTAATAACCAATAGCGGAACCTGCATGCTCATATTGGTTCCCACATATTCTACGAAGATCTTTATCGGCCGAACCACAATGTCAACATACGTTATTCCCTTTGTCATCGGTATGTTACTTTCCCGAGATTCAATCGTCGGTATCTTCATACCTAGTTAAATCTCGTTACCGAGAAGTCTCTTTACTCGTTCTGTAGTGCATCATCCCGTAACTAACTCATTAGTCACATTGCTTGCAAGGCTTCATATGATGTGCATTACCGAGAGGGCACAGAGATACCTCTCCGATACTCGGAGTGACAAATCCTAGTCTCGATCTATGCCAACCCAACGAACACCTTCGGAGATAGCTGTAGAGCATCTTTATAATCACCCAGTTACATTGTGACGTTTGATAGCACATAAGGCATTCCTCCGGTGTCCCTGAGTTGCATAATCTCATAGTCGGAGGAATATATATTTGACACGAAGAAAGCAGTAGCAATAAAACTGAACGATCATTATGCTAAGCTAACGGATGGGTCTTGTCCATCACATCATTCCACTAATGATGTGATCCCGTTTATCAAATGACAACTCATGTCCATGGCTAGGAAAATTTAACCATCTTTGATCAACGAGCTAGTCTAGTAGAGGCATATATACTAGGGACACGGTGTTTTGTCTATGTATTCACACATGTATCAAGTTTCCGGTTAATACGATTCTAGCATGAATAATAAACATTTATCATGAATAAGGAAATATAAAATAACAAATTTATTATTGCCTCTACGGCATATTTCCTTCAAGTGTGACCCGATCTTTGAGCTTGTAAGCTTTAGGATTCACACCACTTCCGAGTCATGGAAGAGCCAAGCCAGAAGAGAAACCAAAGGTCTAAAACAAGACTCGGCCTGATGACCAGCTCTCACATGAGCCTTGTGCATGCAGAGGCCTAGGAGAAGTTTCCTAAACTTGGAGAGCACGATCAATATGAGATCGAGCAAGATACGGGTTAAGAGTACGATCCGTATTCTTCTGTAAAACTAGGGACTCAACCTGTTATATAAATGGTAGTTCCTAGGACCCAAAGTTAGGTTACAACCACTCAAAATATAGGTAGTGAAAGTGAATCCTTGTAATCGAGATCATCATCAATATCAATCAGGCAGGAGTAGGATTTTACCTCCACCATGATGCGCCAAACTTGGGTAACTCGTGTCCTTCGTTTTCGATCAACCCCGTTCAAGGCACCACCTAGTTTCCATGGCCTCAAGACTTAATCCTTTCACGAGGACATCTGTTGTGACAAAACTACGATACTCGATGACGAACTTCTTTAGTTCAAACACCCTCCATTGCCACTTCCAAAGAAGCAATATACTTTAGCCTCTATTGTCAAATCTGTCACAGTTTGTGCTCAAAATAATTCCACCTTACTGTGCCACCAGTTTGTGTAATTACAAAACCATAATTAAAATCAAAAATCATTTGTATCACTAGTGAAGATAGCACTGACGTAACTTAGAACGAGCTTGCATCGGTGTAATATTTTACAACTTAACTCTTCATCATGTCCATTACGAGAAATATGCTCCCAAGTACTTCTCAGGTACATAAGGATATCTTCCACTGCTGTCCACAGATCAATATCTTGATCATTGTATTTTGCTCGTAACACTTAAAACAAGTTTGCGATTTCAAACGAAAAAAATCATGATTTTGAAAACTTCATGGATTTGAAAAAAGTTCATGAGTTTGAAAAAGAACTTCACCAATTTGAAGAAAGTACGCATATTTTAAAAATGCTCATGAATTTAGAAAATATTTAGGAATTTGAGAAATGTAAGGGATTTGCAAAAAGTTCACAAATTTGAAACAATTTTGCGGATTTAAAAAGAACATTCATAGATTTAAAAATCTTCATGAAAACTATAAACAATTATCGATTTGAAGAAGTTAACAAAAATTAAAAATTGTTTGCAATTTAAAAAAATCATGAAATTTAAAATGGATAAAGAAAAAGGAAAAAATGAAAAATAAAAAAAGAAAAAGAAAGAAAGAGGAAACCAAAAAACACAGTGAAACCAGTGAAAACGAAAACTAGAGAAAAACCTAATAAAAAGGAAAATAAAAAGAAAGGCAAAAAACATTTGGAAGCTTTCTAAAACAGGTTAAAAGGGGATCTGACGTGGGTTGGCCGGTCAACAGCGAGGACACCTCTCGCGTGGGCGCTCGCTACGGAATACGTTGTAACGGGCTCGTTAAGCGTCGAACAGGAAACGGCTTGTTGACTGACAGTAGCGGCTTTGCTACACACACGGAATAATTTCACGGATTTTTACAGGACGTGCTGATGTGGAAAGGTGTCATTGGAAAGAAGAGGTGAACCGGGCCCCACCCCATAAAAATCAGGGGTAGTTTAAGAGTAAGATGGAAGGGGTCCGTTGCAGCCCCCTAAAGATCCGTGTGTGTAGCATTTTTGCTGATAGTAGAGACGAAATTATTAATTGAGGAGTACTTCTCACAAAGATCACTCTCACCTTCTAAGGTTATGACAAGTGGCGTGCTGCATGTGCGTCCCTTGTCGCATACTATGAGTTTTCTTTTTTTCGTAGATCCGATTATTCAAAACATTTTACCTCTTAAACCGTGTGTGCAAATCTCGAACCGTTTTCACCGTTGGATTCCTCGCGTCGAGATCTTTAAAACTAGATACCGTGTTAATGGGTTTTGACGAACTTTTTTACATGAAAAAACCGAACGAAACAATCATCCCGGGAGCTCGGTTTATTTCCCCTTTCCGAAAGAGGCACAGCCATGCCTCTCGCGAAATCACAACCGTGCCTCTCATGAAAGCAAAATTGTGCCTCTAGCGGAAGAAAAAAAATAAAAAAAACGTACTTTTTTTTGTTTCTTAGAGGCACGGTCGTGTCTCTCGTGAAAGCAAAACCGTGACTCTGGCGGACGCAAAATGTGCCTCTAACGGAACAAAAAAATACAGAAAATGCGTTTTTTTGTTTCCGAGAGGCATGGCTCGGTCTCTCTAAAAAGCAAAACCGTGACTCTCGCGGAAGTAAAACCGTGCCTCTCGTGAAAGGAAAAAAAACACGTTTTTTTGCTCAAATTTCTTTGCCCAAAAGCTAAGGAAGACCGATGAAAAACCAAAACGTCGAAAAAAACCCCGGGGAAAACTGTTTTAAAAGACGAAAACGCGTGCGGAAAAATTAAAAAGATCGAAGAGAGCGCCCAGAGCGCGACACGTGGCGGCGGCTGAGAGCATGGCAAGTAGGCTGATCGTTGTGAGGCTCCCGAATGAGCGCTCGTCAACTAGTTGCTCTCCATTAGAGATGCAAACACATGCACTTGTGGCCTCCTGTTAACAAGGCCGGCCCAATGATATGTCGTTCTTTTCAAGGACTAGGCAGAAAAAAGGGTTGGGCTCGGTTATAAGTTGTTGGTGGAGTCGCAACCAAGGCAAAAAGGTTGGGCCCAGATCAAGCTCAGTTGTGGGTCCATGATGGATCTGTAACTGGGACAAAAAAATACTTTAGGACCAGTTGTGAGTCGATGGTGGACTTGCAACCGAGGCAAAAAAAGGATGGGGCTTGGTTGCAAGTTGTCTGTAGACTTGCATTTGATGTGCAAAAAAGGTTGGGTCCAGTTACAAGTTGAGCTTGAGTTTGCAACTAAGACAAAAATCAATCAGGCCAGGATCGAGCGTAGTTACGAATCAATGGTGGACTTGTAACTGGGACAACAAATATTTGGGCCTAGTTGCGAGTCAAGAGTGGATATGCAATTGAGACAAAAAAAACTTTGGGTCCAGTCGCGAGTCGATGGTGGACCTGCAACTGATGCGGAAAAATGTTGGGCCTAGATCGCGCCCAGTTACGAGTCGATGGTGGACTTGCAACTGGGAGAAAAGAACTTCGGGCCCAATTAGAAGTAGAGGGTGGACTTGATATTGAAGCAAAGAAAAAGGATCGGACCTAGCTATTGGTGGACTTGCAAATGAGGTAGAAAAAAATATTTGCCCACTTAGAACTTTAGGGTCACTTTGCAACCAAGGCAAAAAAGGGTGCCGGACCCAAGTCGAGCCCAGTTGTGAGTTGATGGCGGACTTGCAACTGGAGAAAAAAAATACTTCAAGCCTAGTTGTGAGTTGAGGATGGACTTGTAACTGGGGCAGAAAAAAATGTCAGGCTTGGTTGCAAATTGTTGCTATACTTGCAACTGAGGGTGTGTGGGGGGGGGGGGTCAAACCAGCTGAAAGTTAAGGGTGACTTTGCAATGTGTAATTGCGCATTAGAGGCAGACATGCAAACTTATCACGTTATTTTTCTTAAAACATTTTTCGGGAAAAAATCGTAGGACATTGTTCCCATTATGTACCAGTTTAAACATATTGGAAAACACGTACACCCATTGACCCTACACTACACATGCGTGAAACCTCAAAGCCCAACGGGCATGCAAACAAAACACATGACCGACAAGGGACGGACATGCACACACATCGATGCAGCAGAGACACACAGGACATAGAGGCCCTAGCGTGCGACCAGAAAAAAGGGCCGATGTGGAACACAACCACACAGGACACATCGATCAAATAGTTTCGACAAAATATTTTAGCAATTGATTGTGTAGTGGAAAATTTTGATGTGGCAAAGCTTCATCTAGATGAGAATTAGCAAAACCGTTTAAAAATCGTTTAACATTATTTAAGAAATATACTTCACGTATTTAAAAATATTTTATTTGTCTTTTATAAATGTTTGTTGCGTATTTAAAATTACATACATCATTCATTTAAAAATATGTTCAATTCTATTCCCATTAACTATTGAAAAAGACAAGAAAAGGAAAGGAATTTTGGAATAGTAGAAAAATAAAATAAATAATAAAGAGAGGAAAAAATCTTGGTCTTGCCACCTCCAGTTGCATGTCGATGGTGGACTTGTAACTAGGATAAAAAAGATCGTACCCAGTTATGAGTCGAGAGTGGACTTGCAACTGGGGCCCCAGTTGCAAGTT